>NC_053155.1:179069783-179348410 GCF_016835505.1 Polypterus senegalus | reverse complement strand
GAAGAGCGCATTCAGGAAAACTCGGTTAAACTGAGCACGCTTACTGATCAATTGGAGGATCTCAAGGAGACATTCACGAATCGGATTGAAATGGCCGAAAATTTAGCTGCCAGTGCAGAGGAAAAAGCAGTAAATGTCAGCTCCGAATGCAAAAAACTCGGAGACAGACTGGCTGTTCTGGAAGATGGAAGTAGAAGGTATAATGTCAGAATTGAAGGTCTGCCTGAGAATCGAGAAAGTTCAAATCCTGGAAATTCGCAGCTGAACTTTTTTCTAAAATAATCGGGGACGACTTTAAAGCAGAATCTGAGATAGCAGTGGCTTACCGCGTACGTGGATCAAACACCGTTAGACCCAGACCCAGATCTTTTATAGTGCGTTTTGAGCGATTATCATTTAAGCTAGAGGTGATGGCACTCCTCAGAAACAAGGAAGATATTACAGTGGTGTGAAAACTATTTGCCCCTTCCTGATTTCTTATTCTTTTGCATGTTTGTCACACAAAATGTTTCTGATCATCAAACACATTTAACCATTAGTCAAATATAACACAAGTAAACACAAAATGCAGTTTTTAAATGATGGTTTTTATTATTTAGGGAGAAAAAAAAATCCAAACCTACATGGCCCTGTGTGAAAAAGTAATTGCCCCCTGAACCTAATAACTGGTTGGGCCACCCTTAGCAGCAATAACTGCAATCAAGCGTTTGCGATAACTTGCAATGAGTCTTTTACAGCGCTCTGGAGGAATTTTGGCCCACTCATCTTTGCAGAATTGTTGTAATTCAGCTTTATTTGAGGGTTTTCTAGCATGAACTGCCTTTTTAAGGTCATGCCATAGCATCTCAATTGGATTCAGGTCAGGACTTTGACTAGGCCACTCCAAAGTCTTCATTTTGTTTTCTTCAGCCATTCAGAGGTGGATTTGCTGGTGTGTTTTGGGTCATTGTCCTGTTGCAGCACCCAAGATCGCTTCAGCTTGAGTTGACGGATGGCGGACATTCTCCTTCAGGATTTTTGGTAGACACTAGAATTCATGGTTTCATCTATCACAGCAAGCCTTCCAGGTCCTGAAGCAGCAAAACAACCCCAGACCATCACACTACCACCACCATATTTTACTGTTGGTATGATGTTCTTTTTCTGAAATGCTGTGTTCCTTTTACGCCAGATGAAACGGGACATTTGCCTTCCAAAAGTTCAACTTTTGTCTCATCAGTCCACAAGGTATTTTCCCAAAAGTCTTGGCAATCATTGAGATGTTTCTTAGCAAAATTGAGACGAGCCCTAATGTTCTTTTTGCTTAACAGTGGTTTGCGTCTTGGAAATCTGCCATGCAGGCCGTTTTGCCCAGTCTCTTTCTTATAGTGGAGTCGTGAACACTGACCTTAATTGAGGCAAGTGAGGCCTGCAGTTCTTTAGATGTTGTCCTGGGGTCTTTTGTGACCTCTCGGATGAGTCGTCTCTGCGCTCTTGGGGTAATTTTGGTCGGCCGGCCACTCCTGGGAAGGTTCACCACTGTTCCATGATTTTGCCATTTGTGGATAATGGCTCTCACTGTGGTTCACTGGAGTCCCAAAGCTTTAGAAATGGCTTTATAATCTTTACCAGACTGATAGATCTCAATTACTTCTGTTCTCATTTGTTCCTGAATTTCTCTGGATCTTGGCATGATGTCTAGCTTTTGAGGTGCTTTTGGTCTACTACTCTGTGTCAGGCAGCTCCTATTTCTTGATTTCTTGATTGAAACAGGTGTGGCAGTAATCAGGCCTGGGGTGGCTACGGAAATTGAACTCAGGTGTGATACACCACAGTTAGGTTATTTTTAACAAGTGGGCAATTACTTTTTCACACAGGGCCATGTATGTTTGGATTTTTTTCCCTAAATAATAAAACCATCATTTAAAAACTGCATTTTGTGTTTACTTGTGTTATATTTGACTAATGGTTAAATGTGTTTGATGATCAGAAACATTTTGTGTGACAAACATGCAAAAGAATAAGAAATCAGGAAGGGGCAAATAGTTTTTCACACCACTGTATATATGAAAATAACTTGACTTCTCTCCAGCAACAGCTACTAAACGCGCAGCCTTCTACAACATTAAACAGCGTTACGGCAAGCCAGCGTCAAATACAGCCTCTTGTATCCGCAAAACTGAAAGTGGAATGGCAGGGTCAATTCTATGTCTTAGCTAGCAAGGAAGAAGCAGAAAAGGAATTAAGAAAGCTGATCCCGGACTATTCTGATACATAATAGTGAGTCATGGCGTTAATGATAAAGCAAGGATTAATAATCTACTGTCTGATCTATTCGTTTTAAAATACGAGTTTTATCAGCATATATTCTCGTATATTCTCATTATTACTTAGTATTACTTTCTATATCTATATTGCTATCTGTTTATGTTTTATTGTGCTTAATTATTCTTTTTTCTCTTTTTCTTTTTTTTTCTTTTCTAATTATTTCATCTCTACCCTAAACGAGACTGTTCAATATCATACCCTTGGTTTATTGTTATTGCTATTACTGCATTAAGACTTGTTATGCTTATTCTGGACACATTTTTAACACCATCCCCCGGGTTTATTATCTGGGTGTATCATCTTAATGCACTAAAATTGCTGAAGACTATATATATATTTTAAGTGCAAAATTCTTTTTTTATTTTTTTAAGACTATATTGGTAATAGATATCTCTATCTTTTAACCCTAAAGCGCCGCTGCATTGGGGCTTGTTTTGCTTTGGACGTGCTCTGTCTCTGGGTATGTCAGAGGACTGGGACTGTGTGAAGTGGGTTTTAGCCTCACTTGGGAGGCAAAAAGGGAGGGTGGGGGTTAAGGGGAGAGAAAGAGAGCAGGCTTGATCTATACCTAATCTATTCTCTTAATCTTTATAATTATAACTACCAATGTAATAATAAGCTGCATGGCAACAACTCTAGGGGAAATAGGAAATTAAGATCGAAGCTGTCTCACTTCCAGTTAAGACTATAAAATGACATCAAAAACTCAGAATCAGTGTCTCCATGATGGGACAGTTAACTTCGTAAGCTGGAATGTTAAAGGCCTGAATCACGAATTAAAAAGAAAGAAAGTACTCTCTCACCTAACAGGTCTAAATGCTAAAATAGTATTTTTACAGGAGACCCACTTACTAAGCAAGGATCAGTTCCGCTGCAAAAAGACTGGACTGGCCAAATGTTCCATTCTAGTTTTACGAAGAAAACTAGAGGTGTGGGAATTCTCATACATAGAACAGTACCATTTGTAGCATCAGATGTAGTATTGGATCCTGAAGGGAGATATGTAATGGTCATGGGAGACTTATCTAACTGTAAAATGATTTTGATAAATGTTTATGCACCTAATGTTGATGATAAGGAATTTATACAAAATTTATTTGCATCCATTCCCAATCTGAACACTCATAAAGTTATAATGGCTGGGGACTTTAATTGTGTTTTAAATCCACTTTTAGATAGGACTTCCTCCACAGGGGGAACGACATCTAACACTGCAAAGATAATTACAAAGTTTATAACTGATCACAACTTATCAGACCCTGGAAGTTTTTAAACCCAAATTCAAGAACATATTCTTTCTACTCACCAGTACATCATTGCTACTCAAGGATTGATTACTTCTTTATAGACAATAACTTCTTGCCTAAGATTAAATCTTGCAAATACGATGCTATTGTTATTTCTGACCATGCACCTATGATCTTGGAGCTAAAATTACTAAGCCCCATACACTCACCACGCAGATGGCGCCTCAACCCGCTTCTATTAGCTGATGAGAATTGTACGGAATTTATATCCAAACAAATCAAATTCTTTCTAGAGACAAATACATCACCCGAGATCTCTGCAGGAATACTCTGGGAAACTCTTAAGGCCTTCTTAAGAGGACAGATTATCTCATATCTTTCCCACAGAAATAAATCCAAGCCAAGAAAGTAGCAGAGATAAAAAGCAAAATTACTAAAATAGATGAAGAACACGCCAGACTACCAAGCAAGACTCTACATAGGAGAAGGCAGGCTCTACATTCAGAATTAAACCTCTTGACAACTAAAGAAACTGAACAACTAATCTACAAATCCAGACATCATTACTATGAACATGGAGAGAAAGCTAATAAGCTTTTAGCTCAACAAATTCACAAACAAGAAGTGCGCAACGCAATCTCAGTAATCACCAACACAAACGGAGATAAAATCGTCGAACACAAAAATATAATGCACACTTTCAGATTTTATAATACGATTGACAATGCAAAAAAAAAAAATGTGGGCATAGTGGTCCTCCAGAACTGAGTTGGTTAAGTTTAGGACTTGAAAGTATTCAGGAGTCAACAACTCCACTTCTAATTTACCACTTTCTGTCAATATCAATAAGAGGAGAAATGTGACTAGATTTACTGTTCAGTAATAATGAAGACTTAAATCAGTTAAAGAGGTAATTTAAGCATATGACATATTGCTTGTGTTATTACTTTTCTTTGCACATCAACAGACTGCCTTGCCTTTGATAGGCCCTCTAAAACAGTGGTTCCCAACCTTTTGACACCAAGGACCACTGTACTAGAAGCAAAAATTTCCAGGGACCGTGTGTGGTCTGAGGATTCGGGGGGTTCGTAGGGGAGTTTTATACACAATTTACATTACATTTCTACTATTATTAAGTTATAATATCATAATAGAAATTATACAACTTACCATAATGCATAATCAGTGGGAGCCCTGAGCTTGTGTATCTGCAACCAGACGATCCCATTTGCGGACGATGGAAGACAGTGACACAGGAAATGTGTTGCTTATGTTCAGTCTACTGTAATCTCGTTTTGGTTGCTGTCACTGCAGAAAACACTGCCTTACAAAGATAGGATGTTGAAAATGGAAGCAGACCTTTCAGTGCTTTTGTGGCAACCTCAGATTATTCTGCCTTGATTTTAATCCAAAACGTATGGAGATTTGAAGTTGTCTCAAACATACTTTTAAGGTCACCATCGTTTGCAACCTCAAGCAGTTGATCCTCTTCAAGCACTGAGAAAGTTGATTCACCTGGCTTATTTACAAATGGGTCACAGATCAATTCCTTTCCATTTTGGGTCTTTTGTGGATGGCAATAATGCTCAAACTCTATTGAAAGCTGAGATAGGTAATCATACACCAGCTGGAAGAAAGAAGGCCCTGGCCTGGTATCTTTAACAACCTCTGCTAATGTTTGAAACATATCAAAAATCCCAATGTTCACTTGTCGGGACTATAAATCAAGTTTGGCTTTGAATGCAGCCACTTTACCTGCCAACTTGAACAACAGGTATCTTCTGCCTCTGCCCTCACGTGCTGCTGATCCATCGCTGCCTCAGATTTTCCTCCTCAGGCTCCTCCAACACTCCTCCAGCCTGGCTGAATACTGTGTCTGCAGAGTGGGTAAAGGTGGGATGCCAGATAGTGCCTGTATGCCTGTTCATATTGTGAGGTTTCTGAACTCTTTGGGATCCCCCACCCAACGGAACATCATATTGAACTGCAACCCGGCGTGATTGCTTCGCAATAGAGCTGTGAGCTCTACGAAGTGATTGCACTTCGGGATGCTCTTCGACGTGTTGTCCCATTGACGGAGGTCCCAAGAGACTTTAGAAACCTCACATTTTGTTGAATGAGTGCCGCATTAATAGGAATGTTTCTTGAACAGGCATCACTGAACCACATAAACACTGTCTTCAAATGCAGCAGTTGGCATACGTTTGCAACTGGAGATTTTTCTTCTTTTTGGATATAACAAAGACATATGCATTGTATTTGTCATTCCAACAGATTGCACATCACTAACATTAACACTGTTATCGTTTTTCATGTCTGCCATTTCTATAGGAGGGTGGTATTGAGTTAAACTCCCATGGATGTTTTTAAATGTTGACAATCAATAAGAAAAAGGTATCACTGATAACCACAGAAAGCAAAACATCAAAAAACAATACAAGGAAAGTTTAAAGAAAGAACTGTTTTTTACAGTGTTTCTGTTTGGGGATCGTTGTGCAAATGTGCACAACTGAGCTACAACCACAGACTAACTGCCCTGTCGATGATTCATTCAGGCATTTCAAGGTCACTTCATTGTAATGAAAGTATCTGCTGAATGTACTTCGTAGTAATGAGATTTCTATAGACTCATGTCATATGGGAAACTGTCAGGACCATAAAAATACTTTGTTGTAATACTCTCTCACCTTGGTCTCTCTCTCTCTCTACACCACTGCAAAGCCCCGCCCGCCAAGCATTCTGAAAAGTGCCCCTCAGTGAAGGGGCAGCCAATTTGCTGTAGCCCTTTACTGAGTGAGTCTCTGTTGCCGGCAGTTCTCTCGCGGCCTTGCTGTCAGATGGCTGCGGCCTGCTAGTGGGCACGGACCGGGGTTGGGGACCCCTGCTCTAAAATAACCTAGTGTGACAGTTGCTATATACAGAACAGTGTCATGAAAAGTATTGCTCCTTTTCTGATTTCCTTAATTTTTCTTATTTATAACACTTTTTTATGTTTCTGATCTCCAAACAAATTTAGTATAATACAAAAGACAATCTGATTAAACAAATGCAGTTTTAAATGATCTTTTGATTTACTGAAGAAAATAGTAACACCTTTTTCACCCATGTGACAAAGTAATTACCCCCAAAGACACTCAATCAACCAGTGAACCAAATTTAAATAAAGGGTTAAAATAGACCAGACTAGAATTTAAATGGTAAAATTAGACTAGACACACGTGATTGTTGCCAGTCCCTATTGAATCTAAAAATCACTTGAACAGAACCTTCCTGGCTATGTGATGTTGGCTAAAATGTCTCAACAAGCAGCACACTAAGCTTTGATCAAAGGAAGTTCCAGGAGACCTGAGAAAGAAAGTTACTGAAATACTGCTGTGAAAGAGGCCTGGAACACAGACAGAGATGGATTCAGAATGTCCTAAAACACACATGTTTTTATTTACAGTTCATCCTGCACACAGCACAGTGCACCAAACAGCCCAAACTCACAGTCCTTTTTTTCCTTCTCATCCTTTGCCACCTCCACTTCTTTCCCACAAGCTCTGTTCTCTGCCACCTGACTCTGGCTTCCTGAATGGAGTGAGGCGGCCTCTTTATACTTACCGAAGTGTTCCAAGTACTCTCCGATCACCTTCCGCCAGCACTTACGGGTGTGGTGAAAGTGCTGCATGCGAATCCAGCTCCTCTTCTGGCAGCATTTCCGGGTGTGGCGGAAGTGCTGCAGACCTTGGTTCCAGAGCTGTCCAGGCACTCCCTGGCGGTGGCCACACACCCCAAAAGGGTTGAGCTTCTAAGCCCCAAGCCCGTGGCCCCAATTTCCCAGGGTATGAATTGCCCTTCTCCTGGTTGTATGTTTCTCCAGGCCTCCCGGTAGGGCACAATCCCCGCCATCCATCACACTGCATGTAAGCATGCAAAGAGTTACACAGCAAGCACTAAACCACTATGACAACCATCATCTTTTAACTCAATGAAGAAAACTTGTAACAGTGGTATATCTGCCCAGCAATGGACAGCCTAGCAAAATTATTCCAAGACCATAGAGAAAACACAGAAGAACCTAGACAACCACCTAACTCAAGACCTCTTTTAGCTTGGTTAACATCATTGTTCATAATTTCATCACTAGCAAGATATTGGGCAAAATGGTATCCATGGGAAAGTTGCAAGTCAAAACCAATGGTAAACAAGAGAAGCATAAAGGCTTGCGTAACATGTGCCCAAAAACATAACCTTGACTGCCCCAAAATATTTTGGGATAAAGATCTGTGAAGACATGGGTTCCAGCACATCTGGCATAAAGCTAACATAGCTTTCAATAATAAGAACATCATGCCCAATGTCAAACATGATGGTGGTATTGCGATTGTGTAGGGATTCTTTACTACTTCAGGCCTTGAAGAAGGCATGAATTCAGCTTTCTACTAGAAAGTACTAAAATGAGGAAATCTGGACATCAGTACATGATCTGAAGCTCAAATACAATTAGGTTATGCAGCAGGATAACAATCTGTAGCACAAGACCAAGTAATACCCTCGAATGACTGAAAACAAGATCGAATTTAAGGTTTTGGAGTTGTCTAGTCAAATTAGGGTTAGGGTTAGGGTTAGGGTTGACTTGAACCCCATTGAGATTTTGTGGCTGGTCCTTAAATGGGCAGATCATAGTTGAAAACTCTACAATATGGCTGAAATAAAGCAATTCTTTGGAGAAGAGGGGAAGGATTTCTTCACAGCAATGCCAAATACTAATGTCCTGTTACTGGAAACATTTAATTACAGTTATGCTAAAGGCATTATATTTAGAGAGGCAATTATTTTTATATGACTAATATGCTGTATATGTTGCTGAACTGTTTTCCTTCATTAAATCAAATAATCATTCAAAACTGTGTATTGTATTTACTCAGGATGTCTTATGCTACATTTGTTTGGAGATCAGGAACAATTCATTTTTATGAAAATGCAAAACAGGAAATCAGGAAGGGGCAAATTTTTCTCAACACTAAATACAAATATGACCTAGCTGACCATTCTCAAAACTATTTAATCTGTTTTACAGGCATCATGTGTAAGTCAGACAAACTTGTACAGGGCAGTAGTCCAGTACTGGGCCCACTCTGCAGACTCCTCATCTGGGGCTTCATGCATAACGCCGTGAGTAGAATTCACGCTAAAATATGGCATAGGGGCAAAATTGGAAATGTGTGTAGGCACAAAATTAGTTGCACAAAATCATTCATAAGCCACATTCCACTCCATAAATCCCAGTCTGCGTGAAAACTAACATATATGCACACACTGTCTATCCCACCCTACTCCTCCCATAATTTGTAATTTCTTTTGTTGGCTTAAGCAGTGATATAAACAACAAAAGGAAGTTGATCGAGTGATACAGCATAGCGGAGAACTTGGAACTTCAGAAAGTGCACAGTGCCCAAAAAAAAAAAGAAATGGCCAAATATCAAAGTCACCGTGAAAGGCGAGTCATACCCACCGTCTGAGTATCATACAGAGCTGTATTAGTGTACAAAGAAAAGAAAAAAATATAGGAAACAGTGAAAAAGGTTGAGATGTCCAATTTAATCCCGTAGGTTTTTTGTCATTAAAGTAGAACGTTGTAAACTTAATCTTAATATCAATGTTTAATTTACTAGAGTTTCACAGATCCCATCTTAACTAAAATAGCATGTTAAATGTTTCGTATTGTATGTGTTTTTCTATGTGCTCTATGTCTGTGAATCACTACAAGCTTCTTAAATGGGCTTTCTCTTATGCCGAAAGGACACAGAATATATTACATTCAAAATATTACAACTCTCGAACAATTTAAATGCTAAGATATATACTTGATTTCATTTTTATGATGAAATGAATTAAAGCATGTATTAAACATTGGCACAGTGGTAGCGATGAGCTGTCGTCCTGCCTAGAGATTCTTTCTTCCTTCCTCAAGATGCTTGCTGGGATATTGACGACCCTTGATGAAATAATTTATTACAGCAGTACTGTCTCTTTCAAACGTACCAACCCCCAACTTCCTTTCCTTTCTCCACATAACCAATCACCACACAGTAAGCTCTGTAATGAATGTCAAGCCATCTGTAAGCTTAGAACTCAGATTTTTCAAAATGTTTAAGGAACATTGAAATATCTTTGTAGTACACGTTTAATTATTCTATCTATCTATCCATCCAGGGTCTTGCCAGTCCCAGCAAGCATACAGTGCAAAGCAGTAACAATCCCTGAATGGGGAAGCCAGCTTATAGCTACCGCTGTACCACTGTGTCCACATGTTTTAATTATTAACAGTATGCATTATTTAAATGAAGTTAAAAATTTTTCTGCATAATGTAATATACATACTTTAATGCATTTCATCTTGTAAATAATATCAAGAGCTCCAAGAAAATATCTCTAGGAAATCTAAATCGATCCTGACACTTTTTGAAATACGTTCATGAGTCACAATCCTGGCATGGCAAAGAAGATCTTAACTTTAAGTGTAAAGTGATTTTGATAAATATCTATGCACCCAATATGGACAATAGGGACTTAATCAAAATGCATTTGCATCCGTGCCCAATGTGAACACTCATAAAATTATAATGGTTGGTGACTTTAATTGTCTTAAATCCAGACTTGGATAGGTCTCCTGCCATAGGCCAATGACATCTAACACTGTAAAGACAATTACACAATTTGTAACTGACCAGAACTTATCAGACCCTGGAGATTTCTAAACCCAAACTAAAGAGCATATTCCTTCTACTCACTAGTGCCCCACTGCTACTCATGAATTGATTATTTATTTGTAGATATTTGTAGATAATTTCTTACCTACAATTAATTCTTGCAGGCATGACGCTATTGTTATCTCTGACTACGCCCCTTTGATCATGGAGCTAAAATCATTATGCCCCACATACTCATCTTGCAGCTGGAGTATTAACCCACTTTTATTAGCAGATGAGAACTGTACAGAATTTATATCCAAGCAATGTGGATGATAGGGACTTCACCCAAAACGTATTTGCACCAATTCCCATAACTGATCACAATTTATCAGACCCTGGGCCCCACATATAAATGATCGTAAGCCTGTTTCCACACTCACATTGCAATGTATAAAAGCTAAACTCGGCGTAAAGCCATGCACATTTCACGCTTAGCTCAATCTCTTGCATATGCAAGTTCTTCGCAGTTTTGCAAACTGGCGGCACCCAGCATCAAAGCAGTGCTACTGTTACTGTGTGGTTTCCCATTAGTTTTAGATTCACATCCCTGATGTGGCTTTATCAAATACACTGAAATTAACCGCACATCGTTTATTAGTTTAAGGCATCTCATTGTAATCAACCCGTAACCATATAATGGTGCACCAAATGGCCAAACTATTCTAAATACCATCACTGCTTTAGCATTGTTATTCCCAGTGCCCCACTGAGTATTTAACTCACTGTATCTGAGTGTGGAATCACAGCTGTACAGCAGTTAATCGGATTATCGGTATACAGCATCTTGAAAATGCTGTCTCAGCCATGCGCAATCAATTTGAACTGTTTCCATATGGCAAACACTTCAGAGCCTTTCCTGTGGGGACCTCATGTTCAGAAACAGTTGCATCCCAAGTGCTCTAAACGCACTTAATCAGTCCATCAATTGCTGTTGGTAGAACTGTTTGTACTTTGGTTGCATTACAGTTATAATATTACACAACCTGAGTCACTTTATAAAGCACGTATTTACATATGATGATGAATGGGCTCTAAGTCCTCCTTCCTCTGTTCCTCTTCCTGGCGCTCTATCCTTAGCATCCTTCTTCCAATATACCCAGCATCTCTCCTCCGCACATGTCCAAACCAATACAATCTTGCCTCTCT
This sequence comes from Polypterus senegalus, assembly GCF_016835505.1. NCBI lineage: Eukaryota > Metazoa > Chordata > Cladistia > Polypteriformes > Polypteridae > Polypterus > Polypterus senegalus. Next base: position 179,336,973 of record NC_053155.1, on the reverse strand, counting down.
GACTTTGTCAAACAACCGTCCAACTTGAGCTGACCTTCTAATGTACTTATTTATAATCCTATCCATCCTCCACACACCCAGTGCAAATCTTAGCATCTTTAATTCTGCTACCTCCAGCTCCGTCTCCTGCTTTCTGGTCAGTGCCACCGTCTCCAACCCATATAACATAGCTGGTCTCACTACCATCCTGTAGACCTTCCCTTTCACTCTTGCTGATACCTGTATGTCACAAATTACTCCTGACACTCTTCTACACCCATTCCATTCTGCCAGCACTCTCTTCTTCACCTCTCTTCCACAATCCTCATTACTCTGTATTGTTGATCCCAAGTATTTAAACTCATCTACCTTCGTCAACTCTACTCCTGCATCCACATTATTTCACTGACCTCCCTCACATTTACACACATGTATTATGTCTTGTTCCAACTGACCTTCATTCCTCTCCTCTCTAGAGCATATTTCCACCTCTCCAGGGTCTCCTCAGTAGGGTCTGCTCCCTACTATCGCTACAGATCACAATGTCATCAGCAAACATCATAGTCCACGGGGACTCCTGTCTAATCTCGTCTGTCAACCTGTCCATCACCATGAAAATAAGAAAGGGCTTAGAGCTAATCCCTGATGTAATCCCACTTCCACATTGAATGCATCTGTCACTCCTACTGAAGACCTCACCACTGTCACACTTCCCTCGTACATATCCTGTACAACTCTTACATACTTCTCTGCCACTGCTGACTTCCTCATACAATACCACAACTCCTCTTGAGGCACCCTGTCATATGCTTTCTCCAGGTCCACAAAGATTCAATTCAACTCCTTCTGGCCTTCTCTATACTTCTCCATCAACACCCTCAGAGAAAACATTGCATCAGTGGTGTTCTTTCCTGACATGAAACCGTACTGCTGCTCACTAATCATCACCTCCCTTCTTAACCTAGCTTCCAATACTCTTTCCCATAACTTCATGCTGTGGCTCATCTATTTTATTCCCCTGAAGTTACTGCAGCTCTTGCACATCCCTCTTATTCTTAAAAATTGGTACCAGTACACTTCTTCACCACTCCTCAGGCATCCTCTCACTTTCCAAGATTCCATTAAACAATTTGGTTAGAAACGTCACTGCCATCTCTTCTAAACATCTCCATGCTTCCACAGGTATGTCATCTGGACCAACAGCCTTTCTCTTCGTCATTCTCTTCATAGCTTCCTCCTTGCTAATCCGTTGCACTTCCTGATTCACCATCTCCACATCATCCACTGTTCTCTCTCTCTCATTCTCTTCATTCATCAGCTTCTCAAAGTCCTTTTTCTATCAGCTCAACACACTCTCCTCACTTGTGAGTATATTTCCATCTTTATCACCATAACTTGCTGCACAACTTTTCCAGCTCGGAACTTCTGTCTAGCCAATCAGTACAGGTCCTTTTCTCCTTCCTTATTGTTCAAACTCTCATACAGCTCATTATTCTCCTTTGGTTTAGCCTTTCCCTTCACTTTGTGCCTTATCTCCCTGTACTCCTTTCTATTTCCTCCATCTCTCTGACTATCCGACTTCTTCTTCGCCAACCTCTTCCCTCTGTATACTCTCCTGTATTTTCCCATTCATCTACCAGGTTTCCTTTCCTCCTTCCCTGTTCAGATGTCATGCAAAGCACCCTTCTTGCTGTCAACCTTACTACTTCTGCTGTAATTGCCCAGCAATCTAGTAACTCTTCACTGCCACACAGTGCCTGTCTTACTTCATTCCTGAGCTCAGTCTAGAAGTCTTCCTTTTTCAGTTTCCACCATTTGATCCTTGGCTCTGCCTACACTCTCCTCCACTTCTTGATCTCCAACATCATCCTACAGAGCACCATCCTATGCTGCCTAACTACACTTTCCACTGCCACCACTTTTGCAGTCTTCAGTCTCGTTCAGATTGATCCTCCTACACAGGATATAGTCTACCTGTATGCATCTTCTTCCACTCTTGTCGTCACCCTATGTTCCTCCCTCTTCTTAAAATACGTATTCACTACAGCCATTTCCATCCTTTTGGCAAAATCTACTATCCTCTGACCTTCTTCATTCCTTTCTTTGACACCATACCTACCCATCACCTCCTCATCTCCACTGTTCCCTTCACCAACATGCCAATTGAAATCTGCTCCAATTCAATTAACCCAGGCCTCAACCAATTTGGGATGGAAATTTGTATTATTATCCACAAATAGATCTGGCAAAATTTTAAACCGGATGCCCTTCCTGATGTATTCCTCCACATTTTCAGGGCTTGGAACTGGCACGAAGAAACACAGGTTTGTGCAACCCCTGTGGCATGGATCAATCTTTGACAGTTGTTTAATGTAATATATTCACCCACAAAGTCTAACACCCCAGAGATTATATTATTGTTGGATGCAGAAAAGGCGTTTGATATGGTTGAATGGAACTACCTATTTACTACACTGGAGAAATTTAGGTTTGGCCCGAACATATGTGTATGGATTAAACTACTGTATACCAGCCCATAAGCTTCAGTTTGTGTTAACAACATTATTTCAGAATACTTTAAACTAGAACGTGGTACTAGACTATGATGCCCCTTGTCACCACTGCTTTTGAAGGCTCCACTGAGCCACTGGCAGTTCACTTTCAAAATGCTTATGAGATGATGGGGATTATTAGAGAAGGACTTGAGCAGAAACTTTCTCTATATGCCAGTGATATGGTATTGTATATATCAGATCCACAAAATACTGTGCCTGCAGTCCTAACAGCACTAACAGACTTTCAAGATTTCTGGTCTCAGAATTAATTTGAATAAAAGTGTGCTCTTTCCAGTGAGCTCTAAAGCAAACAATATTAGATTGGACACCTTCCCTTTATCATCGCAGATCATTTTAAATACAGTACCTAGGGTAAACAACAAAAGTAAACATAAAGCACTTTATCAACAAAGTTTGCTTTCTGAATGGAAAGACTTAAGCAAGACTTGCATAGATGGTCTACCCTTCATCCCACTTTAGCTGGAAGAATTAACACTGTCAATATAAATATCCTTACTAAGCTTCTTTTTCTATTTCAAACCATTCCAATATACATCAATAAATCATTTTTAAGAAATTAGATTCAATCATAACCTCATTTATATGGAATTCAAAACATCCATGTATCCAAGGGGCGATTCAACAAAGACTTTAGGCAGATGGTGGCATGGCTCTACCTAACTTTCAATTTTATTACTGAGTGGAAAATATACAAACTATAGAAACCTGGACATTGACACAAATAGATGAACATGCACTGGCTTGGTCCACAATGGAAATAAAATCCTGCAGTACTTCTTTATATTTCTTGCTTTGTACCCAAATAAATTCAAGTTATTGCCAATATACTAACAACCCAATTGGGCTTCACTGACTCAGAATATGGAACCAATGTAGGAAGTACTGCAAGACAGAGAAGCTTTTATCTGTGGCACCTCTAGACGATAACTTTCCACCCTCTCAAACGAATGCAGTTTTTAATGTCTGGAAAATATTCTGGATTAAATCACTTACAGATCTCTATACAGACACTGTCTACTTTTATTTATTTACTTACTTACTTATTTTCCTACTATTAAAGTTTTACTCTGTTGGCCTAGCTCTTTTCTCATGGGTGGGGTTGATTTGATTTCAACTTAGTTTTATAAAATCTTAGACATAATTTATATAAAAGAATCTATAATGCCTAAGATATTTGCACAGTGCTATACAGTTAGTAGGAACCTGACTGATAAGACATGAGCATTCAGTATTTATTCTCAACAGCAAGGGCAAATGACTCAGCATAGGGAGTGGCTGACCCACTATAAAACCAAAGTCCAGGAGGGACATGTCAAACACAACATTACTTGAAAAGATTTAAGGAAAAAACCTCCTGACCATTAGAGTTTATATGGCCAAACACAAGAACACAATGGGCTCTGAAATGTCTTATTCAGAATGGGTTGTTGGGCAGCTGCCTTTTTGTGTTTCTTGGATCAGAGTGTTAAGAAACAGAAGAAATTACAATATAAAAGCTGCATAAATTACGTATGCTAATCATAGTTTGTATGAGAGCAATAGTTAAAAGATACCAGAGAGTTTAAAAAAGCAAACATAGAGGAATCAAAGACATTATTTTAGAAATAAAAACAGTTTAGAAAGGGGTGAATCATAGTAAATTAGTTATTGTAATTAGGAAAAAATATACAAAGGAAGGAAATTATAAGTAAAAACCTCACAATAGCTTCAGAATGAAAGAAAAAGAAAGTCATTTGGAAGAGCCAGGAGTGTTACTAGGATTAAAAATTGAAATCCACTAGATTCTGATTGCTTTTACATTACAGTGCCCAAGGAACCCACACTCTTAAAAATAAAGCTATCAAATTAGCTCTTCAGAGTGATGCCATAGGGGAACCATGCCATCCATATGAGCGTTTCAGAAAGAAACGTTTCATATGTGTAACAGGTTTAATAAATGAAAATGTGAAGCAGACTTGTGACATGCCAATGGATTCCTAATTTTAAAATACCTCTCGTTGTATACAATAATACAGGCTAAGTCCAGGTTTCCTTGATCTATCGATATCCTGCTTGGCTACTTACTACACAATAAAGATTTCTCTTTTGTCCTCACATTAGGTACCCTTTCAAATCCCAAAAGAAAAGAAAAACTCATATGCAAAAAATCCTCTCCGAAAATAAAATGGTTCTACACAGAACCACACAACCCAGTAAAATTCTATTAAAGAACTAGTGTTTCTAACAGTGCACTGGTCATATATGAAAGCCCTTAATGGTTATTTTCTGAAATCATTGCAAAGTGGGAAAATTCCTAATAACTAGAATTGACCAAGCAATGTATCATTATATAAAGATTTGTCTGGTTGATCCTAGTAACTACATTTACAATTATATGTAATTATTTGGCTGGCCTTTATCCTAGGCAACTAATAACATTTATGATTTGGTTTTCAAGCCAGGTAAATTAATGCATATTATGGGTTGTGAAGCCCAGGAGGCTATTACAGCCCTAACCCTGACACAGACAGGCAGGACACTGGTTTAGCACACAACACACGCTTTTATTTCCCACTGGGAAGTGCTTTCCCCAGTTCTCCAGACCCACATAGTATAGCAAAAGTACTAAAGCACCGATACAGTCCCTTTGTCTCAGCCTTCAGTCCTTCACACCAGCCCTTTTTTTATAGGGCCCCATGAAAGGACTCCAAGGGCTTAACAAGCTTTTCCACCAGCACTTCTGGGTGTGGTGGACATGCTACTAAATAGGGCCCCAAATGTCCATGCACACAATCGTGGTGGCCATGGGCTCCCACAGGATTTAGCTTCTATGCTCATGACCCATGGCTCTGCTGGAAGCCAGAGGGCTGCCCTCTGTCAATCTGGGGAGAAACTGTTCTGGAAGTTCTTTTTCCCCGGACCTTCCATAATCAGGGCTTCCCGCCAGGTAAGTGCCCGATTGTCTGCCACAGGATAAATAATTAATCCTATACATTAAGTATGGAACTTGATAAGAGGCTAGAGATTAGATGTTGGAGCTCAAGAAATCAGATGCAAATGTGCATGGAAATTTCCTAGGTTAGGCAAGGTTAAAAGTGGTGTTTCCTCATAATGGTCATGATGTTCTCACATATGAGCTGAATTTATTTTCATCACAGCACTTCTTCATATTCTTAAAAGGAATTGTTTGGCTTTGGCTTTTGTTCAGTTTGTCCCTAATAGACATCTATAATTGACTCAATACTCTGTAATGTATTGTTTCATTACTGACATGTTATTGGCTTTTCAGAGACATGTTTTCAACGTTTTCATCTGCTGTTGACTTTATATTTAAGTGCTCTTTAGTTCCTGATCTTGTCTTGTTTGGATTATGACTTCACTTATTTCAAATTCTATTTACATCAGTGTAGCCCTATCATCTTCTGACCATCTCATTACTGATAATTTCACTCAATTATGAATTGATAACCAGCTAATGTAAAGTGTCTCACATTGGCATTTGGCAGAAGAATCTAGTGGCACACAACAATGTGACAGGTTATTACCTATGCACAATTTTTTAAATCTTTTCGAGATATTAGATATTAGAGATATGCTGGTTAACACTGCCTTAGGACATTCTAACACTTCATTTTCTTCAAACTAGCAAACATCAAGTTTTTTAATTTAAGATGTTATTGTTTGATGCTGTTTCACCACATCTGATTGGGGTATACTTTATTCAAACATTCATTTAATCTTATATACAGCCTTTTTAGCTGTTTTCTTTTATCATGACCTGTTCTGAAATTATAATGATTACTTGAATATAAAGTACAGTGCGTGGTAACTAGTGGAATATGTGGATCTCTGGTTCTTTAATAAAATAGAGTTGAAAGGGATGAAGCTTGCCAATTTAATGATCTACAGTATTTGATTATGAATGCTGAACACAAAGGCACCATGTGCTGGGGATTAGTCACTTTTAAAAGTAACTGTTACTTTACTCATCTATATATATATATATATATATATATGTTGTCACACGTGCGCATGGGAGGCAGCTAAAGGGCTTGAGTGAAGGCAGTTGAGGAGGCATGCGGGGTGTGGCAGAGTGCACTGACTCTTTTCTCCTTGCCTGTAGACCATCCCGGGGATTTCACCTGGATCTCCTGACATCACTTCGGGACTGAGCCAATGGAAGTCGGCCACACCAGCTCCAGTCCCTCTGATGTCACCTCCGCTCTGAGCCAATGGTGGAAGACCACGTGCCAGATCCATACGACCTCACTTCCTGTCTCCCCTTTAAAACCTGCCCCTTTCCTTTGTTTCTCAGTCTTGTTTTGGACTCGGTTGTATGCACTTCAGTGCTCTGTATTTTACAAGAAAACGACTTTGCAGCCAGGATACCACAATATACGGGTGGCTGCCCCAACTCTTTATCTGTCCATGTCTCGTTCTTGTGACAGTGGCGTAGCGGCAGGATGGAGAAGTCCCAGAGGAGAAGGGGACAGGACCTGCAATATACCCAGGTGGGGCGTGCGGGGCGAGTCTTCAGGCGGGGAGGGTGCCCCGCGGTCGGCGTGACCCGGTGCGGGCTCCGCTCCCAGCACTCATAACTAGGCCATCTGGAGAGGCCAGGGAGTGTGCGGGTGGGGCTCACAGAATTGGGCTGCCCTGGAGGGAGGCAAAGGGACTCAGTATGCTCTCTTGGGGAGAGTGCCTGCCTCCCTGCGAAACCAAAGCCCCATTTACCACCTAGGGGTGCCCCAGACTGGCAGGTGAATAAAATAAAAATGGAGGTTGGACCCTGAGCGGCCAACCAACAAACAAGCCTGGTCCTTATGGGCAATGGTAGGGCATTGGCTACGGCCATTTGAAAACACGCCCTACCAAATAATAGAGCAGGTAGCTTGCTATCTGCTCCTGGAAGCGCTTCCCGTGGCTTCACCCAGCGGTTTGGGGCGGCAGTTTAAGAACATGTCTGAGCTCATAGAGCTTATGGAGACGCAGAGGCGGCCTCACACTCTGGGGAGCAGAACCGTCCTCATGTCAAACCCAGCGGTGCGTTCCAAGACCTAGCCCCTCCCTAATCCGGAGCTCGTTGGCGTCCAGCGTGCTGGCGCAAACCGCTTGGGGCAAGGAGGAATGCAGGTGGAGGGCGAGGAGGGTTGGTGTGCTCGCTAATCCGTTGGCGGTCCCACATACTGGCGTGGTGATCGCCAACGGACACAAGACCACAGGTTTGTTCGACTCCGGCAGCAACATTTCCATTGTTGCCCGCCGCTTTGTGCAACCGCAACAGTGGCTAAAATTTAAGACCGGTATAACCTGTGTCCACGGAGACATCCGCTGGTACAGGTCCGCCGCTGTGTCATCAGTTACGGAGGGTCAGTTGTAAACTCACCGTAGCGTCCTACCTGATCCTCCACACCCGGTGATACTAGGGCGGGACTGGTCTAAAATCAAAGCGGTGAGACACATACCACTCCCGGGGTTAATTTGGGCCTCGTTATGGACGGAGATAACCCGTCTCAAGCTGCCTCCACGCCGTGTAATCAGCCGGCAGAGAGAGAAGCGTCGCCCTGACTGGCGTGGCAACTCCGGGCGTCGCGGGCTAACCGTCATCCACCAACGCGGCGGGCGGGAGAAACCACGCCCATTGAGGTCGGCGCTGACCCTCTCTCCGTGTTGCGGTTCCAATTTAAAAAGCGCCGGCTTCTTTTAGAAGGGAGCAATGGAATGATGACTCCCTGAAGTTTGTAAAAATGCAGTGGTCCTTGTCAATGGCCAGCGCACTAATCAGTCGATGCCACAGGGCCCCTACTTTGTGCTAGATAATGACCTCCTTTACCGTGTAGCAATGCAGGGCGGGCAGGAGACGAGGCTGCTGCTAGTGCAGCGTACCTTCCGGCGGCAGGTCTGTGAGCTAGCACACGCCCACCTCCTAGGTGGCCACCTGGGCACCGAAAAAACTCTGGAGCGGATCAAGCTCCGTTTCTACTGGCCAGGAATTAATGAGGAGGTTCGCCGCTTTTGCTTCCTGCCGGAGTGTCAACTGCGACAAATTCCTAGGAGGGACCGTGCTCCTCTGTTCCTATTCCACTGATTGGCGTTCCCTTCCACAGAATCGGGTCGACCTGGTGGGACCCTGGAGCCCTCAGCCGAGGACACAAGTACATTTTAGTCCTCGTGGATTACGCTACGATACCCGAAGCTGTTCCGTTGCGCTCAGCTACCTCTAAAGCCATCGCACGGGAATTACTAGGGGTATTGCGCGTGGGGATCCCCAAAGAAGTCTTGACAGACCAGGGGACCCCCTTCACCTCGGAAACGTTCAAGGAGACTGCCAGATTACTGAAAATAAAGCATTTAAAGACCTCGGTGTATCATCCTCAAACCGACGGATTAGTAGAGAGGTTTAATCAAACTCTCAAGCAAATGCTGCGTAAGGTGGTCAGCGAGGATGGAAGGAACTGGGATCAGCTCCTCCCCCTCGTCCTTTTGCCTATCGGAAGTCCCACAAGCCTCCACGGGTTCTCCCCTTTTGAACTACTATACAGGCGACAACCTCGGGGCATATTAGATATTTTGAAAGAAGGCTGGGAAGAAGAGGCTCTTCCCTCCACAAACATACTGGAGTATATCGCGCAGTTCTGCGATAGATTTGGAAAGATTCGCCTGTCCTTAAAAGTCACATGGAGGAGGCTCAAGCAGCACAGGCCGGTACTACAACGCGCACGTCTCTTGGGAGTTCCGCCGGAGATCGGGTCATGGTCCTAGTGCCTACCTCCCACTCTAAATTGCTTGCCCACTGGCAGGGCCCCTATGAAGTTAAGGAGAGGAAGGGACTGGTCGACTATTTGGTGAGTCAACCCAATCGTCGGCCAAAGGAGCGGGTTTATCATGTGAACCTGCTGAAACCGTGGAAGGACAGGGACCCGATCCCTCCTCCGCCAGCCCGCTCACTCTTCGCTCACACACACGACCTTAACTTCGGCACGGACTTAAGTCCCAGACAGCGGCAGGAGCTGGAAACAGTTATCCGGACCGTTCGGGAGGGAGTCAGTGAGAACCCGGAAGGACCTCTCTGATTGAGCACAACATCGTGACAGAGCCCGGGGTTGTTGTCCGAGAACGCCCGTATCGTCTTCCCGAGGCAAAAAAGGCTGAAGTGGAGCTTGAGATCAAGCGCATGCTGGAGCTAGGTGTGATTGAGGAAAGTTATAGTCCCTGGTCCAGCCCCATTGTGCTCGTCGGTAAGCCTGGCGGAAGTTGGAGGTTCTGCAATGACTTCCGTCGGCAATCAAGTCTCCCAATTTGATGCTTATCCAATGCCACGCGTGGGCGACCTCCTCGAGAGGCTTGGACAGGCTCAATACCTGACCACACTTGACATGACGAAAGGGTACTGGCAGGTTCCTTTAACGGACTCCGAAGGTAAAAACGCGTTTAGTACCCCTAGCGGACACTGGCAGTATCGTGTCCTTCCATTTGGGTTACGGGGCTCCAGCAACCTTTCAGCGTCTGGTGGACAAAGTGCTTGACCTCATAACTCATACAGTGCTGCCTACCTGGATGGCGTGGTCATCTATTCCAGCACATGGAAGGAACACCTACAGCATGTCCAAGCGGTATTACGGACACTTGGTGAGGCGGGCTCGGATTAATCCCAGAAATGCTTCTTGGATTAAGCGAGGCCAAATATTTAGGCTACCTGGTGGGTCGGGTACCGTAAGGCCACAGTGCTCCAAAATTGATGCCATTCTGAAATGGCCCGTCCATGAACCAAGCGGCAGGTCCAAGCCTTTCGGTTAGCGGTACTACCGCCCGGTTTGTACCCGGTTTTGAGAGAGCGGCCCTTGACTGATTTAACAAAGAAGAGGGCCCGAACATTGTGGTATGGACTGAAAAACAGGCTGCATTTGGTGACTTAAAGCAGGCCCTTACGTCCACACCTGTTTTGATGGCACCTAACTTTTCTTTGCCTTTCATCCTCCAGGCGGACGCTTGGACACAGGCCTGGGCGCCGCTGAGCCAAAGCGTCGATGGTGTGGAGCACCCCATCATGTTCCTGAGCGGAAACTGTTGGACGGAGACCAGGTATGCTGCGGTGGAGAGGGAGGCTCTGGCGATTAAATGGGCGATTACTCAGCTGAGGTACTACCTGTTGGGCCGGGAATTCACCCTTGTCACGGACCATGCACCCTACAGTGGATGGCCCTCCACAAGGAGTCGAATCAGCGGGTCACCCGGTGGTTTCTTGACCTGCAGCCGTACAAGTTTTGCTCGTTCATCGTCGGGCTCTCCACGCCAACGCTGATGCTCTTTCTCGGGTTCACGACCTCTCGGTTAGGTCGCCCGACCCGTCGGGTCTGGGCTAAGGGGGCCTTGTCACACGTGCGCATGGGAGGCAGCTAAAGGGCTTGAGTGAAGGCAGTTGGAGGCATGCGGGGTGTGGCAGAGTGCACTGACTCTTTTCTCCCTTGCCTGTAGACCATCCCGGGGATTTCACCTGGATCTCCTGACATCACTTCGGGACTGAGCCAATGGAAGTCGGCCACACCAGCTCCAGTCCCTCTGATGTCACCTCCGCTCTGAGCCAATGGTGGAAGACCACGTGCCAGATCCATACGACCTCACTTCCTGTCTCCCCTTTAAAACCTGCCCCTTTCCTTTGTTTCTCAGTCTTGTTTTGGACTCGGTTGTATGCACTTCAGTGCTCTGTATTTTACAAGAAAACGACTTTTGCAGCCAGGAGACCACAATATACGGGTGGCTGCCCCAACTCTTTATCTGTCCATGTCTCGTTCGTGTGACAATATATATATATATATATATATATATATATATATATATATAGTGGTGAGTGGTGGGCTGCCACACTGCCCCCCCAAGACACTAGATAGCAGCTCCCCTGGAGTATAGCAGTGCCCCAGATTCCCAAAAGGCATCCTGGGAATTGGAGTTCACTATCTCAGCCCTGTAGGGTGCTGAAGGTGCCGCCAAGCCTTCAGGAAGGACCAGGGGAGTCATGCTTCCCTTATTGCCTGGGCTGAAGAAGAAACCTAAGTTTCCCATCTGACCTGAATATGTGGATGAGTCGCATGATCGGAAGGACAGAAACACTTCTTGGTCAAAAACTATTTAAAGGACTGGTGGGAACCTAGCAAGTGAGCGGGAGGAGGAGGAGGACAGAGCTTGCTGGGAGAGGTGAATGAAAGAAGAACTTTGTTGATTTATTGTTTTATTTAATAGTTTATGGTGGCTGTGGTACTTCTTTGTGCTTTTACCCTGTGTCTGCATATCTGGCTGTTGGGTTTAAAGGACCAGAAGCAGCCTCTAGCATTCACAATATAAAATTCAACATCTACCTGTCTGTATGTCTGTCAGCTTTTCACGAGAGAATTACTTTATGGATTTAGATCGGGTTTTATCTATAATTTGCTTGAACATTCTGGTTGATTTTGACCTCTGTCATGCGTTATGTATCATAGTTCACTTGGGGTACCAATTTATTTGCGTGAATCAAGAGACATGCAGCAGGGTAGGGAGCAGGGCCTCCTCACTCCGCATTATCCTCGGGGTGTGTACCTTACCTCCCACTTAGCTAGCGAATAAGAGAACTACTTACGCATTTAGATCAGGTTTTTTTTTCTGTAATTTGCTTGAACATTCTGGTTGATTTTGCAACTTCTCTCATTTGCACTAAGAGTCATAGATCGCTTGCAGGAGCAATATATTTGTGCTAATCCGAGACAGAGGGTGTGGGCTGAGGGAGGGGAAGCGAGATATCAGGAGTAGAGAGCCAGAGCAGGGCTGTCCCTCACTGTCTTATTTCACTACTACATGGGCGGAGCCATGGGGCATAACTAATAACTTATAAAAAAGTAAATAAACATATTTATATACTTACTATACAGTATTATAAAATGTAAAAAGCATTACAGTGGGTTAAGTATTCTATTTTTGAATAAAAACTGTTGGCTTGTTTTTAATTGTAAATCCCAAACTCAAACAAGGGCTGATTGAAAATCAATGAGATAAATTTTTTATTCAGAATTGGGCGACTCCTCAAGCTCAGAACATTTTCCTTTTTCAAAGTAGCGTCCTTCACATTGAATAAATTTCCTTAACAATGCTTCAAAATGATTCAAAGAGAAGTAACAGACTATTTTGTGACATCACTTTAAGTAATGCGGCATCTAAGGAGAAATTCTTTCTGTGTAGTGGTTTTTCAGTTGTTTCTTTACAGTTCTTTCCAAGCATAATGCAAAATTCAATTTTTCTCCTCTGCCGTTACTCTCACAAGAATGTCTTCTTAGTCCGTCATGACAACACGTACTCACTGTGACAGAACACTGAAGAATATGTAGCCTAACAGCAGGTTCGCACGTTAATTTATGCCATTCATAAACACCTGCACAGCATTCCATGTCTACTTCCATGAAGAAAAACAGGGACAGTTTCATTACTTTTAATCCACCTCGTATGTGAACCTTCATTAAAGTGACCAGAAACACATGCAAAATGATCACTTTCTTGTGTTTTAATAAAATTGTGTAGTCTTTCTAGTGCTGTAAAGTAAATAGCATCAAACATTTTCTACATTTCTGAGCTGAACCCCTAAAGAATTGCTGGCCACATATTACCCAACTACACTAATTCAACATATCTATAGCAAATATTGGGAAAAATTAAACTGACTCTCTCTTAGTTTGTTTCATTTACCCAATTGTATGTACACACCCTTTTCTGTTTGGCTGTGCGATTGAGCCCTAAGAGAGAGGTGTACTAATACATTTTGCTTCTTGCCTGACACTCAGTACTGCTGATATAATCATAATCTGATTGAGTGCATTTATAGTTCTTGGGATGAAAGTGTTTCTGAACCGTGAGGAAAGGCTCTGAAGCATTTGTCATATGAGAGCAGTTCAATAAACAGCATGGCTGAGGCAGCGTGTGCTAGATGCTGTATACCAATAATTCTCTTTCCAATCAGCTGCTGTACAGCTGTGATTCACTCTCAGATACAGTGATATAAATACTCTGAGTGGTACAGTGAGTGTGATATGGAAAAAGATGATCTGATGTGGCAACCTAATGGAAGCAGCTGAAGAAGAAGAAGGTGCAGTGAGGGTAACAACAGCTAAAAGAAGTTATGGTATTTGGAATAGTTTGACCATTCTGTGGATCATTATATTGTTACAGGTTAATTACAATCAGATGCATTAAACTAATAAGCAATATGCAATTAATTTCAGTGTATTTATAAAGCCGCGTCAGTAATGTGGATCTGAAAAAGAAAGGGTAACCACACAGGAGCAGTAGCACTGCTTTGGCGCTGGGTGCCGCCAGTCTGCATAATCGGCGCACAACTGCGTACAACAGGGTATGAGCTACGCTGAAATGTGCGTGGCTTTACACCAAGTTTAGGTTTTATACATCGCGATTTGAATGTGGAAACGTTCTTATGCAACATTTTGTGCATATGCACCATTTATAAATAAGGCTCCAGGTTACTCACAGGGAAATCAATGGGCATTAACCTGGCTTATAATGGTAACCTGGTTTGTCTAACTGAAATAAGATTATACATGGAATTTTTGGAAACTTAGTTTCTGTAAAATGTTATTAAATCACATGTAAATATACTCATGGTAACATATTGAGGAGCTCTCTCCTACTTAGAGCTTGATTGTGTGGTGAAGAAGAATTTTTTATCCTCTGCAAGCTGTATGACATATGTATGAGTTTTAGTTTGTCTTTTTCCTTAATTTGCCTTGTATTACCGTAAATGTTTGGGCCAAAGGACTCTTTGCATTCATGAAATCTACTTCTTTAAGGAAATGTTGAAAGATGTGCGTATTTTCAGGGTAGGAAAGTGTTTAGTTGAACGTTTCAGTTGAAAACATGTGTATGTGTTATTGAAGAAAATTCATGCATTCATACATTTGTGTGCTGTGTTTGATTTTTTCATTCTGAACTTATTTGATCATTGTAAAAAAAAGGTCACACTTGAATCAGCTTTTATTTCTGCTTGTTCAGGTCCAAGAGTTAAATAGGTTTTAAAGACAAAATTTACTGTGCAAAAATAATACTAACTTATTATGTATTGTAGAAATTTGCCTTAATGTAGCTACTTTACAGCACCCACAGGTATAGCCTTATGTGCATGTGGACAGCTGCTTTAAGCAAAGAGACTTACCAGCTCAGCTCAAACAAAACTAATGGTTAAGCTACACCCGTGCCAATCATCAAAGCAGAAGCCCACTCACCGCACTGCTTTATATTGAGGCGTCCCTTCTTAGCTGTTAACTGTATTGTTTATTTGAGTGGTGGGTATCTGCTTTATATCGCTCCGTGGATGGCTGCTTCAACAAGGCAACTTACTAGTTCTGCACATACAGACTAAATGAGCTACACCTGTGCCAATCTTTAAAGCTGGTGCCTGTTCTCCATGCTGCTTTCAATTGAAGGCGTCTCTTCTCAGCTGCTAACTCCTGTAGGAATATGGCAATCACCCACACCAGGGCCTCATGTATAAACAGTGCGTATGCACAGAAATGTTGCATAAGAACTTTTCCACGTTCAAATCGCGATGTATAAAACCTACACTTGGTGTAAAGCCACGCACTTTTCCACGGTACTTCATACCTTGTCGCATAAGTTCTCGCTTGGTTTTGCAGACTGGCGGCACCCAGCATCAAAGCAGTGCTACTTTTCCTGTGTGATTACTCCTTATTTTCCTGACTATATTGTATACTATATATATTATATACTACTATATTATATTATAAATACACTGAAACTAACCGCATATTGTTTATTAGTGTAATGCATCTGATTGTAATTAACTTGTAACAATATAATGGTCCATGGAATAGCCATAGTATTCCAAATACCATAACTGCTTTAGCGTTGTTACTCTCACTACACCTTCTTCTTCTTCTTCTTCTTCTTTCCTCTTCTGCTCCCGTTAGGAGTTGCCACAGCGGATCATCTTTTTCCATATTACTCTCACTGCACCACTTGGAGTATTTATATCACTGTATCTGAGTGTGAATCAGCAGCTGATCGGAAATAGAATTATCGGTATACAGCTTCAAGGACACGCTGCCTCAGCCACGGCAAAACGTTTCAAAGCCTTTCTTGACCTTGCGGTTCAGAAACAGTTTCATCCAAGAACTATAAACGCACTCAATCAATTGCTCCTTGTAGAACTGTTTGCACTTATAAGTACAATCACCTCAATGTAAACTTACACTACAGTTATAATATCGCACAACCTGAGCCACTTTATAAGCGCGTATTTACATATGATGCTTGATATCATTTTAAGGTGAAATGCAGCAAAATATGTTTATTATATTATACAGATCAAACTTTAACTTCATTTAAATAATCTATATTCTTCACTGGGAGTGTCATGAAGGATAGAATAATTAAACCTGTACTACAAAAGATATTTCAATGTTCCTTAAAGCGTTTTGAAGAATCGGTAGCTAAGCTTACAGATGGCTTAACGTCTATTACAGAGCTGATTGTGTGGTGATTGGGTATTTGGGGAAAGAAAAGCAAGGACTGCAGTGGCTCGTAATATATATTGAATATAAAACAGAAAGAAAATAACAACACAGCTAAAAATGCAGCAACAAATTTGGCAAAAGTTAAATGCTTGTGTCATGAGCATGAGGCGGCTATGCAGTGTCTGCAGCGGACGTGGCCATCCACCATTACATAAGCTACCTTACTGACATTGGCGGGCGAAGGAGCCACCGATTCTTCCTCTGCCCAGTGCCACCACAAGCCTAGAGCCGCCCTGAGTACTGCTGCAATAAATTATTTCATGAAGGTCGTGCACAATCACTGCGCTGTGAAACTCATGTTTAATAGCGTACTTTAACTCCTATCATCATAAAATGCTATCACGTATACATCTCAGTATTTTAGTTATTCAGAGAGCTGTAATATCATGAATGTAATGGATTCTGTGTCCAGTTGGAGGAAGAGAGCGGTTTAAGAAGCAAGTAATGCTTCACACACATAGAGCACATAGAAGATCAAATACAAAACAAAGCATTTAACGTGCTACTTTAATTACGATGTGATTTGGGAAACTGGTTAATTAAACGATTTTAAGATGAAGTTTATGATGTGCTACTTTAATGACAAAATAAACTACGTGATTAAAGTGGAAATGTCGAGATTGAAGTTGACATTTCGTGCTTTTTCCTTACTGTGTGCCTTTTTTCTCTGTACCCTAATAAGCTTTTTATATGACACTCACGGCGACTTTGATATGTGACTTCTTTTTATTTCCGGCACTGTGCGATTTTGTGAATTTGAGCTTTCAAGTTTCTCCAACACGCTATGTCACTCGATCAACTTCCTTTTGTTGATTATACCACGGTTTATTTGAACAAATAGTATGTTTTTCCTTTCTTATATTTTCCCCGTGCTTTTCCCATTGTCTTTTCACAGAAAGCTGAGCTTAAGGGCGATTTATATTCATTTACACATTCAAAGAGGCGTAATTCTGGGAGGAGTTGGGCGTTACATAAAGCAAGCACGAGCATTACTTTTCATGCTGATGGGATTTATGTAGTGGAAGAACGTGGAAGTTGGAGTGCGCACAGATTCCTGCATCTGGATTTTTCTGTGCGTAAGCACATTTTAGCTTTTGTGCTTACGCCATGTTATAGTGCGAGTTCTCGCACTGGCGTTATACATGAGGCCCCAGGTGCTCTTAACAACCCAATCAAAGTTTATAAAATAAATGTTGTTATAAAGCAAAATTAATTAAAAGGGATGGTAGCAAAAGTAAGAAATATATTTGAAAAGTGTCTTAAAGGTTAGAAAATGTATTTGAAAAAGAATCTTAAAAAAATAAATACAGGTGACAGAAGATGAGTCAGTTAAAGTCTGGGTTCAGAGTTGCTTCAGATTAGTCCCCACAGGTCTTGCCAGTGTCTTTGGCAGTTCTTCCTTTCGTTGCTCTCATCTCTACTCTTTGCCTCTCCTCCTCTGCTCTCCTTTCTCTGCTCATCATGCATCACTAACTTAAAGGACTCACTTCACTTCGAATTAACAATGATTACAGGAATAATCAACAAGTGCCTTTTTCAGGCTGTTTGTTCATTTGGTTTCTGATTATTTCAGCTAATACTTCCAAAGAAATTAAGTAATAGATTCAGATCAATTAAAGTTTCAAATTTTAGGTAAATATCTAGCAGTCTAAACTAATATTGATTAAAAGATACAAAATATTAAGTAATAATTTTAACAGGTAACATTATGGCTTTTTAAAGCATTTAGTTTGTTTTGAGATTTAAGAATTTAAGTAAATGTCCTGCAGTCGTGAGTTTTTATGATTTGTTTAAAAAGATTTTATTGCCAAAAGGTTAATGTTCAGGTAGTCCTGAGTGCTGGCGTGTTTAATCACTATTAGGTCAAACAGTTCCATTCTGACTGGCTTGTAGCAGAAGATCATATATCGTTTAATTTATAGTTCAGTATTGTGAGCTTTGCACATTTATTCTTCATATGTTTTATTTCTATGCCCATACACATGAACACACTGGGTTTTGATGATTAAACTAGAAAGTAACTTAATTTAAAAGAAAATTATCAGTTATTGTCCATATATATCCTATTTTCATTAACAATCAGAACTAGAACAGGGAGTCTATGCATTAAGTGTACCTTGACCTGCTGATGTCGGTTGGCTCTGCCTTGTTTCACATTGTGTACCTGTTGAAGCATTTGTAGATTTTTTTTTTCTTTTGGCAGGATATTTGAATATTTTTTTGTTCATTTTGGAGCAAAATGTTCAGAATTATTTGATGAGCTTAAATATGTGGTCTTGCTAGAAAAAAAATTACATGGGAGCTAAAGTGACTGAAAGGTGCTTGGTAGTTTAAATCAATGTCTGAAACGAGTAATAACTGCATTTCCAAAGTCAATAACAGTCCCTGCCTGAAATCGGGAGTTAAAATGATATATGCCTGATTTAATACCATTTAACACTTGAGTATTTGACACTTCTTTTTTTATACCTAATTATTTTTCATGCAATTTTTTAAGACCAAACTCTGCAAAGTACAGACTGCTAAGTCAAAATGAATGAAAATGTACTGTAACTTTTTGGGAGCAGAGTGATATAGATATTGAAGAGTAAAATGAAACTAAGCTTTTACATCTCTGATCCAATTTACATTTTAATTTTGTACTGAGAAAGGCTGAAGTCTCTTGGTGGAGATCTAAGAGAGACTCCCGATTACAATATTAATCAGGCTTGTTATCTCCATTCAGTAGCTGCAAGTCAGCAGTATTTCTTTGGGAGTACAACAATATGCTATTATCAGCTCTTCTCTAAAGGTCCTTCTTCACATCGCTGATGACGCAGGTGTGTCTTTCACAGGTTCACATGCATCGGCAGCTGTGTCCCCTAAGAATACTGTGTTGATAATGTTGACTTGGATTCATATTAAGAATTAGGAGAAGGTTCTGAACATTTGTGGGGAAAGGTCGCAAGAGACGCTTACAAACAAATTCACACCCTGCCTCAGAAAGCCACTGCAATCCAGGTCACATGATTAATGTACTAGGAGTACTTTAGGTAAGGAGGCAGAGAGAGGTGGCTGTTAAATCTGCTCCTTCAGAAGCTGGGGGTAAAAATGTTTAAATATTAATTTTGAAAAATTCCTTCAATCCATCTATTATCAATCTACAGTACCTTAATATGGTGGTGGTTGGGAGCATGCAGTGATACAGCGTGTTAAAGCAATACAGGACAGAATATGGAATATTATTGGGGATTTTACAGAAACTTTTTAAATACATACTCTATATATAATAAGATTTTTGAGACCCCAGCACCCACACAACTGCACTGTATATCCATCCATCCATTATCTAACCCACTATATCCTAACTACAGGGTCATGGGGGACTGCAGGAGCCAGTCCCAGCCAACACAGGGCGCAAGGCAGGAAACAAACCCCAGACAGGGTGCAAGCCCACCGCAGGGCACACACACACACACAAGGGACAATTTAGTATCGCCAATGCACCTAACCTGCATGTCTTTATGCTGTGGGAGGAAACCCACGCAGACACAGGGAGAACATGCAAACTCCACACAGGGAGGACCCAGGAAGTGAACCCGGGTCTCCTAACTGTGAGGCAGCAGCTCTACCACTGCTCCACTGTGCCACACTGCACTGTATATATACTGCTCAAAAAAATGAAAGGAACACTTTTTAATCAGAGAATAGCATCAAGTCAATTAAACTTCTTGGATATTGATCTGGTCAGTAAAGTAGCAGAGGGGATTATTAATCAGTTTCAGCTGCTTTGGTGTTCATGAAATTAACAACAGGTGCACTAGAGGGACAACAATCAGATGACCCCCCAAAACAGGAATGGTTTAATGGGTGGAGGCCACTAACATTTTTCCCTTCTCATCTTTTCTGACTGTTTTGTCACTAGTTTTGCACTTGGCTACAGTCAGTGTCTGGACCCTACAGGGGTTGCACAGGTAGTTAACTTCTCAAGGATGGCACATTAATATGTGCCATTGTCAGACAGTTTGCTGTGTCTCCCAGCACAGTCTCAAGGGCATGGAGGAGATTCCAGGAGACAGGCAATTACTCTAGGAGAACTGGGCAGGACTGTAGAAGGTCCTTGACCCATCAGCAGGACCGGTATCTGCTCCTTTGGGCAAGGAGGAACAGGATGAGCACTGCCAGAGCCCTGCAAAATGACCCCCAGGAGGCCACTGGTGTGAATGTCTCTGACCAAACAATCAGAAACAGACTTCATGAGGGTGGCCTGAAGGCCCGACATCCTCTAGTGGGCCCTGTCCTCACTGCTCTTCACCGTGGAGCTTGATTAGCATTTGCCATAGAATGCCAGACTTGGCTGACTTGACTGACATGCGACAGACGTGAAAGGGTCTGGAGAACGTTATGCTGCCTGTAACATCATTCAGCATGAACGTTTTGGTGGTGGGTCAGTGATGGTCTGGGGAGGCATATCCATGGAGGGACGCACAGATCTTTACAGGCTAGACAATGGCACCTTGACTGCCATTAGGTATTGGGATGAAATTCTTGGACCCATATAGATATAAATAAAATATACACACACACCAAAATGACAAGGACTAGAAGACTAGTCAGGGTTTAGTGAAAGTTGGACAGAGCAAAGTACAAAGATATCCTAAATAAAACCTGCTCTAGAGCACTCTAGGCCACAGATTGACCTTCCAGCAGGACAATGACTTTAGCACAAAGCAAAGACAATACAGTAGCGGCTTAGGGTCAACTCTGTGAATGTTCTTGAGAGGCCTATGTAAACATTAGGCTTGAACCCAAACAAACATCACCTAGAAATAGCTGTGTACCGACCGTCTCCAGCCAACATCTGGTAGCTTGAGACGGTCAATGGAGAACAATGGCAGAACAATGCCCAAATTCAGGTGTGAAAAGCCAGTTGCATTATGCTGAAAAAGATTCTAGATAGTAATCACTCCCAAAGGTGCTTCAATGAAGTACTGACTAAAGGGTCTGAATACATGCATTGCATACTCCACTCCATTCTTTGTCCAATAAGCAAACCACAGTGGGTTCAGATGGTCTACCACAAGATGACTCATAGTCCAAGATCAGTGTCTCAGACATTTTCATGATGTTAAATGGAAATGCCAATGGTCTGTAGTTATTAGGTGAAGATGTGTCTGCCTTCTTTGGAACAGGAACAATGCAGAATGTTTTCCACAGCAGTGGCACACTCTGGAGCCTTAAAGACGGACTAAACAGATAACAGAGCTAATGTAGTTTAAAATGCATACATAATGATTTTAAAAACAAAACTTTACAAATCTGGAAGAATAGCTTAATCTGCTCAGAATGCTTCTTTGCCATTAATGCAATATTTTATCAAAGTATGCAGGTAGTGTAGCTATTGTATATAGTGTTGTGTTTTTGCCCAGAAGGATGATAGTTCACCTCCAATCATATGTTTATTATCTCAACCCCTTCAACAACTGTAAAATAAAAGTGTAAGTGATCACAAAATTATGCATTTAATGATGTTTTGGATAAAGTCAATTTGCAATATAGATATTAAATATGGGTCTGATAATATGTTGGAAAGTATCAAATTAATATAACCTGTGAACTGATTGAGTTTTTTGGGCATTTTATTAAATATGAACAAGCTAAGAGCCCCATGAGTAAAACACAAAACAAATCTTGTGTTTTGAGAGAGTAAAAGTAAATACATTTTCATCAAGTGCCCTTGGGTTAATAGGCTTACAGATTCAGCACCTTGGACAGCTGAGCCTAAGATTCTTCCCTCTTGCTTTCTTTTAATGTAAGCACTCATTACATATTTTCTAGGAGGGAACAGGGAAAAGGCCATGCGTAAGGTCATCACTTAAGGAATACTGCAGCATCAAACCATCCTGCTAACAAGCAGTATATTGGACTGAAACAGAGTTGATGCAGATTAGCTAATTAATGTCAAATACTGGTGATTTATGCATTTTAAACATACTCTATAAAACAGATATATGTTTGATATACTGTAAATAAGCCCCCACATAAATAGGTTTAAATTTGATTTAAAACAGAGTGGCACTAGAACAATGTAGGGAATGTAAACTCCTCACAGTGCTTGATCCAATGTTCTTGTTTCAGATGGATTATTTATGACAGTTTTATTTAACCCATAAGCTCAAATGATTTTTTCTGCTGGACTCAATTGTTTTCTAACAGTCAAAGATGTGTTGCTGGTTTAAAATGGCTTTTAGTGTTTGGGAACTTTGCCAAACACAGAGAAATACATTGAAGTCAAAGGGAAAGGAAAAACTGATCTAGTTTTGAGTGGATTATAATGGTGCATGGTATTTAGCCTCCCTGAGGAATAGGAAAACATCTAATACATATGCTGGACTGATTAATGTGGCCAAAAAAGTGAACTAATCTGTGAGGCAGCAGTGCTAACCACAGCGCCATCATGCCTCAAACAACAAAACACCCTGGTGAAGCAATAACCACAAACAAATTGCTACAACCTGCCCAGGATTGGTTCCTGCCTTGTGCCCTGTGTTGGCTGGGATTGGCTCCAGCAGACCCCCCGTGACCCTGTATTCGGATTCAGCGGGTTAGAAAATGGATGGATGGATGAAATTGCTACAAACTAGCAATAAATAAATACATTTAAAATCATTGCAATCAGAGTTCAGATCTTTTCAGCACTGAAACATTTTTTGAAGTTGCGCTCCACATAGCTGCCATGTCTTTTCTGTTTCTAATCTATCTCTGTTGATGCATTGCACTTTTTTCTTCCAAGAAGAAGATAGAAACACTTTGTAAATAGTAACAAATCTTCAATCATTATTATTTCAAAAGGTCTCGTGTGCTTTCTGATTCTGACAGGGTGGGGGATCCATCTCCTTTAAGGTTTGTTTTGACTCACTGCCTTACAGTGGCGTATGCAGTTGGCCATGTTGCATGGTAGCGAGTGAGTTGTGTGCACAGGGAGTAATATATTCCATGGCAGTGGTTAATTTCCAGTACTCTGTAATGACACTTCTCTGTTTTTAGGTTCAGAGTAATGGCAGTAAATCTATTCATATCAATGTGCACTGGCACATGCACAGAGCTGGGATCAGCATTATATACTGAGGTTGGTACTGTACCTGTCTTAATCTGTCCTACATGGGGAGGAGCATATCATGCTTAATGTGGCAGTGAAGATGCAGAACAATCAAGTATTTTTTAGAATGTTCTATTTATTGCATGCTAATGGAACCCTGTAATCAAATACTGTGGGTTTTTTGTTTTATGCTTCCAGGATGCCACTCTGGCTGGAGTAAAAATCGGGTACTGACATTATGTATGCATGTATACAGTGTAAATTATTCATACATGTGCAAAGTATGAGATGATATACGATCATAGTTCTCATGCATTAAAGTCCTAGGCTTGCATGATCGAATGGTGATATCCCCATTCAGAATCACTCCTACAGCTTCTGTGATGTCACACTGGAGAGATGTTAGCAAAGGCTTGTCTGGTGGGAGGAAAGGAGGCCAGGGTTTTGGTGGAAAGGTGGGTGTACTGTGTTAGTACACTGGTGTGTAAGTACATTAGGCATCCAACCTGTTACACAAGAACTGAAATATTATGTCTTGAAACATAAATTTCAGAGAAAAAGAATAGATGACAGAAGGACATAATAAAAAGTTTAAAATGTAAGTAACATATTTTCTTTGAAATACTATAAGCTCATAAGTTAGTGTAAGAGATTAAAACCAAGAAATGCACAGGTCAATTCTCATAAATTAAAGTTTCAGATTTTTTTATTTTATTTAGCAGTTCTAAGGCCACCAAACTGGACCCCCTTCACTCTCCGGCTGTGGCGTTATACCCTGTCCATTAAAGTCACAGACAGGATAAGAGTCAAACCACAACCCTAGTGGAGTCTCACCTCCACTGGAAAAAGTGCTGGTGTTTTTCCTAGTATGTGGATGCGGGTCTTACTCTGATTATAGAAGGACCAAATTGCCTTTACTGGCGGCCTTGGAACCCCATAATCTCCCAGCACTCCACACAGTCCCTCAAGTGACATGGTCATACGCCTACTTTAAGTCCGCTAAACACATGTAGCCATATTGGGGGTAATGCAATACAATGCAGTTTATTTTTGTATAGCCCAAAATCACACAGGAAGTGCAGCAATGGGCTTTAACAGGCCGTGCTTCTTGACAGCCCCCCAGCCTTGACTCTCTGAGAAGACAAGGAAAAACTCCCAAAAAACCTTATAGGGAAAAATGGAAGAAACCTTGGGAAAGGCAGTTCAAAGAGAGACCCCTTTCCAGGTAGGTTGGGCGTGCAGTGGGTGTCAAAAGATGGGGGTCAATACAATACAATACACAGAACAGAACAAATCCTTAATACAGCAAAAAAAATTTAGAAGTACGGAGCAGAATTTAACAGTAGATGATATCACATAATAAGATTTGGATAATTTTAGAGTCCTGGAGACCTCATCCATCAAGCTGCCTCCCCATTTGGCCATTCCACGGCTGAAACGTTGCTGCCAGCCAATCCGATGAAAGGACCCCTCTTTCCCATGATTCCTGTGATCCTCCATCAGGGATGACTTTACCATAGGCAGGCAAACAACTTGGCAGGTGGGCGTGGCACCAATGCCACATTTGAGTACCGAGAAAGAAACAGAATAGGTGAGGGTTAGTATTCAAATATAATTATCATGTTACTTATGTTTTAGTGCTAATGACTAACAACAGAGATGCAGTATGTACAGTTAATCAGCAGCTCTAGTCAGGATATGCTAAACTGAAGTAGTGAGTCTTCAGCCGGGATTTAAAGGCTGAGACCGAAGGGGCATCTCTTATGGAAGCAGGAAGACCATTCCACAGTTTAGGGGCCCTGTAACTAAAAGCTCGACCTCCCACTGTTATTTTATTAATCCTTGGAATCCTAAGCAGACCGGCATCTTGAGATCTTAATGTGCTCAGGTTTGTAAGTCATGATAAGTTCAGACAAGTAAGCGGACCTTGGCCATTTAATGTTTATATGTTAAAAGGAGGATTTTGAAATCTGCCCTAAACTTAACTGGGAGCCAGTGTAAGATTTAAGAACTGGAGTTATGTGTTCATATTTTCTTGTTCTTGTAATAATTCTTGCAGGCATTTTGGATTAACTGGAGGCTGTATAAGAACAGTTTGAACAGCCAGTGAACACCGCATTGCAGTAGTCAATCCTACTAGAGATAAATGCATGAATTAATTTCTCACAATCCTGTTTATTTAGAAAGCGCCTTAATTTCCTAACATTTTTAAGATGGAAAAACATGTTTTGGACAACTTTGTAATATGTGCTTTAAATGACATGCTAGAGTCAAAGATAACTCCTAGATTGCGGGCTGATTCAGTAAAATTAATTGGGATTCCAACTGAGTTAAATGATGACAAAATATTGCTGTGATCAGCGTCATTCCCTCCAACAATTAACATCTCTGTTTTATCTGTATTTAAAGACAAGTAGTTCTCATTCATCCATTCCTTTAATTCACTAACACAACTAATTAAAGACAACATCGGAGAAACTTCATTTGATTTAAATGAAAGGTATAACTGGGTGTCATCTGCATACGAGTGAAAATTAACATTATGTTTCCTAATGAGAGATCCCAGTGGAAGCATGTAAAGTGAAAACAGTAAAGGTCCCAGTACTGAGCCCTGCGGACACCATATTGAACTTCTGTGTATAATGATGGAGTACTGTCAGCACATTTCTGTACATATTGGAATCGATTTGATAAATAAGAACTGAACCAAGCGAGCAGGGCCTGTAAGCCCAACATCATTTTCTAGCCTGTGCAGTAAAATAGAATGGTCAATGGTGTCAAATGCTGCACTTAAGTCCAACAACATAATTACAGTGGAGTTTCCTTCATCAGAGGATATCAGAATGTCATTTACAACCCGTGTTAGTGCGTTTCTGTACTATGACCAGTCGAAAGCCAGACTGGAATTTCTCAAATAAATTGTAATGCGTAAGGTGTGACTGAAGCTGACTGGCACTACTTTTCTAGTATTTTAGAGAGAAATGGTAAATTTGAAATAGGCCTATAATTATTTAGTATGTGTGGGTCTAGGTCTGACTTTTTAAGTAAAGGTTTAATGACTGACACTTTTAGTGCATCAGGTATGTGCCATGCAGTAATGAACTATTGATAATGTTTAGAATAGGCTGCAAGAACATCCATTGCACTTTTACTAGTTTTGTTGGCACTGGATCTAGGGAACAAGTAGTGGGCTTCATTTTAGTAATTAAAGTTAAGACTTCCTGCTCAGTTACAGGATTAAAATTATTAAAGCGCTGAATGCAATGTGGCAGGGTCTGCTAAGCTAGTATTTGGTTTGTACTGTGATGCTGAGATCTGGGATCTTATATTTTTAATTTTCTCATTGAAGAAGTTCATAAAGTCTGTACTGCTAATATCTGTTGGTATTTTGCACTGTTGATCTGAATTCCCATTTGTTAATTTAGCCACTGTTTAAAAGTACCCGAGGATTTTTATTATTGCTATCTATTAATGTAGAATAGTATTCTGAGCGAGCTTTAAAGAGGGCTTTTTATATTTATTAACACTCTCTGTCCATGCAATTTGAAAGACATGTAGCTTTGTTGTTCTCCATCTAGCTCCAGTTTTCGACACTCTAATTTAAGAGCTTGAGTGTTTTCATTAAACCAGGGAGAGTTTCTATGTGCTTTGATCACTTTTGTTATTAGGGGAGCCACTGTGTCCAGAGCATCTCTCAAGGTCACATTATAATGTGATGTTAGCTGATCTAAATTGTTTTCCACGTTTACATTTGATGTTAACTGATCTAAATGGTTTTCCACAATTACACTCGACTTACTCAAGGTATCTATAAATTTTGAAGCAGAATTACAATCTAGATGTCGCACTGTCTTTGTTTTAATCTGTGAGTGTGTTGGCATGGGCAGAACTAAATCAAATGTAATTAAGAAGTGATCGGAAATAACTACATTTAATGGAGTAATATTTACATTTTTAATTTCAATTTTGTAAGTTATAATTAAATCTAATGTGTGGTTATGATTATGAGTTGGACCTTTGACAATCTGACAAAATCCTACTGAATTTAACAAATAAGTAAAACTTTTGCTAAAAGTGTCAGTTTCCACATCAATGTGTACATTAAAATCCCCCATCAGAACTACGTGATTATAATTTATAGCCAAATCAGATAGAAGGTTGCTAAATTCAGTCATGAACAATGAATATGGCCCTGGTGGTCTGTAGACTAGCACTATAATTGTGTTGGAATTTGTTTTAATATTTAAAATGAAATGGTACTTCCATAGCCCCTCCAGAATCCTCATGATGGTAAAGGGCTGGTCCACCATTCTACAGCCTGGACAGAATCCACATGGCCCATCCTGGATCTGATGATCCACAATTGGTGGAATGACCTTTCTAGAACATTGGCATAAGCTTTTACAGGGAGGCCGAGGTGTGTGTGATTCCCTTAATAGTTGGAGCACATCCTCCTGTTTCCCTTTTTCTAAAAAGCCCACAGCTCTTTGCAGCCACTTCCACAATGGAGGTTTTCGACAAGGCCAATTTGGACTGGGATGTGACTGGGATGTGGGAAAAGCTCTTTTGGAGACTAAAATTCTTCTGGACAGGAGCCTTCCCCAGATGTTCCCAGTCTACCCTCACTACTTGCTTGGACTTTCCAGGTCTGTCCAGGTTCTTCCACCATCATCTTACCCAACTTACCACCAGGCGGTGATCAGTTGACAGCTCTCCACTCTGTTCACCAGAGTGTCCATAACATACAGCCTCAAATTTGATGATACTATTATGAAATCGATCACAGATCTTTGGCCTAAAATTTTCTTGTACCAAGTACACTTATGAGCCACCTTATGTTCAAATATGGTGTTTTTTATAGACGAGCCATGACTAGCAGAGAAGTTTAATAACAAAACACTGCTGGGGTTAAAATCAGGGAGGCCATTACTCTGAATCACGCCTCTCATGGTGTTTCAATTGTTACCCACGTGGGAGTTGAATTTGCCCAGCAGAACTATGAAGTACCTTGCTGGGACCCTTTCCAGTGACTCCAAGAAGGCTTGACATGACATTTGATCAGAACATATGACAGTTTTGATGACCTTCAGCTGCATAGAAGCAGTCCTCTTGTTCTACTGGACACACTCCAACATGGCATTGAGCAGGCAGGGACTTAAAATTAAAAGTCCACTTCCGCCCAACGACTTACCCCCAGGGCAATTCCAGAGTAAAGGAGAGCCCATGCTTTTTTGAGGGGTTTGGTTCCAGAATCAAGCGAGTGTGGCCTATATTTAGGTAGAAACTCTCTGCTTCACCCATCCACCCACTCCTATTCCTTTCCCTTCAAGAGAGGTGACATTCCACATCCAAAGAGTTAGATTCTGTGTCTGGATTGCAGTCTGCCAAAACCTCTCTGCCTTTAAATGCTGCTCCTATACTTCCTGCTGGTTGTGCGCACACAGGACGGCAGTTCCATGTTCCACTTTTGGGCTGTGCCAGTCTGAGCCCTGTGGTAGGCCCTGCAGCCAGGTGTTTACCTGCAGGCACTCATCTCATGCCTAGGTCCAGAAGGAGGTCCTCGTAACCCCATTAAATTCATGTTTTTTTTTGTTTTTTTTTTAAATGAAAATGAATGTGGATGGAGTCTATAGTAATACTAGTTTTGTTTTCCCATTCAGTATTTTCTAGGTAATAATAATAATATATTTTATTTATATAGCGCCTTTCACATGCTCAAGGCACTTCACAGAGTTTAAAAAAGAATGGAGTACAATATATAGCATTGTACTAAACCAGATAAATGAATAAAGAAGAGTAAGACAGTAAATTTAGAGAAAAGCCTAACAGACAATATAATTTATGGTCTAGCACACACACACATGTTACATGAGCATCTTGACACAGAGGTAAACTGAGAGAAGGGTAGTAAATTCAGGTAGAGCTAAAAGCCTTACTGACCAGATGAGTTTTCAGTTGTTTTTTTAAAAGAATTCATGGAGTCAGCTGATCTAATTAATTTCGGTAGGTCAGTCCAGAGTCTGGGTGCTATACAGCTGAAGGCCCTGTCACCCATGGAGTGTAGATTAGTGTGGGGCACAACAAGATTACTAGAGTCAGAGAACCTTAGTGAATGGACAGGCGCATAGTGATGGAGAAGGTCACTGATGTAGTTTGGTGCAAGGTCATTTAAGGCATTTTAGGTTATTAGTAGGATTTTATATTCAATTCTGTAAGACACAGGGAGCCAGTGAAGGCGGAGCAGGATGGGTGTAATGTGCTCACTGTTGCTGGTTCATGTAAGGACTCTAGCAGTCGAGTTTTGAATAAGCTGGAGCTGTGATATACGATTAGAAGGGGCACCTGCCAATAGGGAACTACAATAATCGATGCGGGATGTGATAAAAGCATGGACAAGTTTTAGAAAAGGAGAGGAAAGAGTGAACACGGGATATGTTACGGAGGTGAAAGTAAGAAAGTTTCTTAATGTGATTTATGTGGACAGAATAAGAAAGGGGGGGATAAAAAAACAACCAACCAACCAAAAACAACCAAGATTCTTTTCAGTAGAGGCAGGTCTGATGAGATCACCGCCAAGATGGACTAGGAAGGAGCTCATTTAATTAAGTTGCACTTTAGTCCCAATTTGCAGGAGTTTAGTTTTGTTGCAATTTAAATTTACAGAGTTCTGCTCCATCCAGGTTTTAATTTCACTGAGGCAAGTTGTGAGATGAGATGGCTCTGATGAAGTTCCACTTTTAACACTAAAATAGAATTGAGTATCATCTGCATAAATATGATAACCCAGTCCAAAGCTATGAATAATATGGCCAAGGGGAAGCATATAAATACAGAAAAGCAGAGGACTGAGGACAGAGCCCTGAGGAACTCCTTGTGTGACTGGCGCTGAGCTGGATCTTCTGTTGCCAAGACTAACAAACTCTTGTCTATCAGTCAGATAGGACTTGAACCACTGGAGGGCAGTGCCAAAGATACCCAGGATGTTCTCCATTCTGGACAGTAGAATGTCATGTCTGACAGTGTCAAATGCTGCACTGAGGTCTAACAGAACTAATATGCTGATGCTTCATCATTTCGAAAAAAATTTTTTTCAAAAAATATATGTCTTAATGATGTGAATGGGTTATTTGTAAAGACAATTTCAAAGCATACTGATATTGTAAATATGTTTGTTTAAAGGGATTGTGGTAAAGTGCGATCCATGTCTGGTGGACGTATTTTAAATAAATAAGTGCCACTCTTGCGTTGTTGGGTAGCGTGGGGAGAGTGTTTCCCGTGCATGATGTGGGAACAGACGGCCCTCTACTTAGTGCGCATGTGCAGGATTGCCTGCGACCATAATTGGCAGCAGGAATCTGCTGATTGCCAAAACTGTGCCACATCCCTGGTTTAAAAGGGAAGTGCGAGTGCTAGAGGGGGGAAGAAAGCAGATTGGAGAAAGGGAGACAATAGACTAGCCAGTAAGAGAGAGCTATGGAGAAGGCTGAAAGAGGAGAGAGAGAGAGGACTGAAAAAGAGGCAGGAGGTCAGGGCTGGAGAAGGGGAACTCCTATTGAGCGATCACCAGGGAAGTAGGTGTGGCCCAACAGTGATGCCTCCTGCAGGGGCCGAGTGTGAGTTGCAGGAGACAAGTGTGACTTGGCGTGGCATCCCAGGGTTGCCTGAGGAATGGCAATGGAGACGCAAGTCTAGACTTAAAGGCTAACTGCACCTGTTGGCGTGTGTCTCCTCGCACTGTATGGTCTGGATAGGATAAGTGGAGGAGACATCATTTTTTAGTGGGAAGCATTAGGGCTTGTGAGTTTTTATTCTACTTGGATTTTAACCTGCTTTTTTTTTTTAATTATTATTTATTGGATTTTAGCCTCCACTTCGTTTACTGTTTGTTTTATGGCTTATTTATTTATTGAACATTTTTACAACTGCATCACTGCACTATTGTTTTGAACACTTTTTGTTTATAATAAATGCACTGGAACACTTTTGCACCATCACCTTGCTTTGAGTGAGTGTCCTCATCCATTGGCTCATCCCAGTCATGATTATCAACTATTCGAGTTCAGGATGTTCCCTGGATGGACCTGGTAGCATGGAGCCAATCCGGACCATCACAGGGATTGATCACTTCCTAATTGTTAGAAATCAAAGAAATGATGAGGTGTAGAGTGTTATTTTGTGTTAGGTTTAAGCAGGGAGCAAATTGTGCTCACCACTGACCATATGTCAGTTAATTGCCTATACAGTATCTCATCACAAATAAACGATTTGATTAAATTGATAAAGATATTCTTGCTAGTTTGTAATGTTTACATTTAATGTGAAATTTAATGAGTAAAAAAAATGCCAGTATGTAGTGAGGTCACTGCTGTAGTCACCTTTATAGCCTTGAGTGTTGCCACACATGCATATCAAGCAGTGTGAGTAAGTTATGATTGTGCATTCAATTATTCTGCATTCAAAATTCTGTATGCTCAAACAGTATCTGTACAAGATAACAGCTGCAGACCCAAAGAACCCCCTCATCAGACCTCCCAAAAACACAGCCAGAAAGTATATATTTAATTTTTGAAAAACAAAATAAATGTTTTGTGCATTGTAAGGCTGAAGAAATCAATAAGAAACGGGTGTATTGCCTCACATGATGCCACAGGCAACAAATGGATAGGAATGATGAATTTGAATTCTGCATAGGTTAACAAGTAAAGAATGAAGAGTTTAATTATGATAAGAAAAAATATATCTATGCCGTGGTCAAAAATGTGGCAGCAAACAATTAACACAACATGCTTGTGATTGTACGGGTCAGCTCCACACCTCTTGAACCTTATACCACTGATGACGTAACCAAGGGATGAGCCTAGCAGGTAATAGGACACATGCATCTAACCAAGGGGTAGGTGCAAAGTGTGAAGTGAATTGTGCTTTTATTAAAATCCAAAAACAACCTGTGTTCAAAAAGTGCATTGCATCACATTCTCCAATAAATAAATTATTGATAAAAAACAAGTGACGCTGGAGGTTAAAATTCAAAATAAATACATCCATAAAAAACAAGATTAAAACCTCGCAGGAATCTTCTTTAAAACTTACATTCTTCTTTGATTCCCTTTAAAACTGATGCCTCCCTGGCTTATATTTTTCAGACCTTGCAGCACAGAGAGACGCTAAGCCACAGGTGCAGACAACCTTCTGATCTGCTCATGTCCCCATGGTGATCCATGGGGCACCACAGAGAATCCGCTCCCTTGACTCCCGCTGCTCTCAGCAGCCTTGCGGGTGATTCCTTTGGAATAATTCAGTTGCTCCAGTTCTTGTACTCAACAGGAGCAACCCTCAGCCCCCTCACACGCCGGCCACATGCTCCTTTCCCAGGGCTCACATTCCCATCTGCCTACTGTTTATCTTGCATTGGCTCTCTCGCTCTTGCCCTTATTTCTCTATCCCCTCTCCTTTGTTTCTTTTCCTCTTATCCCCTTTAGTTGTTTCTTTTCCTCTTATCCCCTTTAGTTTTGTTTCCTTCTGTTCTCCTTCTATCCTGTGTCAGCTCCTTTTCACTCTGCTGCCTAATTGGGTGCAGATGTGAGGAGCCGTTCTCTCCGTGGCCCATTGACATGCCTGACTGATGTGCCCTCCTATGAACATCTTTGTAGCACAATTAGCCTGCACCTCAATTAACCCTGGATTGAAATGCACTCGAGCACACCCACACCCAGATGGAGTCCTGCACCTTTACAGGGATATGATTATTTATTTAATAAGTTGCCCTGTGCCGCAGATCATTCATCACAATGCTATAGCCAAATTCCTGAAGTGTCATGGACTAGGAATCCCAATCACTAAGAGTTCCAAAAAGTTTCAAAAGCACTTCCAAAAATGCCCATTAATGGTAGATTTTACTGTGAAATCCCAGTTAGTATTGAGGGTAAACACGGGTCTTCATAAAAATAAAACATTATTTTCATAAAAATGCACTGAAACAAAAGCAAGCTGTGTACAGCACAAAAGACAAAGGAATTGCCTGAATCAATAAGGCAATCCAAAGCAAACAAGTCCCAATAGTGAAATTCAAAGAACAGTCAAAAATCCAAAGAATCATAAATCCAACAAAACTCACAAAAGCACAAGAACTCACCTCAATGTATTTGATATGAACCACCAAGAATTGTGGCAGACTCTTTAAATTTATAGAGAAGAGGGCAGTACCTGGCAGTGATTGGCAGGGGGTCCTGCCTCTTGGGTTGCCATCTACAAAGCACATGAAATACAACAGAAGCAGTTTACATACATAAACTCAAAAATAAAGAATAATGCACATAGATAACATAGCTAAAAGAATCAAAAATTAAAAAAAGAGTCATAAAACTTGAATATGAATACCAGTTGAGACATGACACAAAGATAACATCTCTCTTTACACCATCACTGGAAAAGGAAGTTGGCCACATGCTACTAGAGTCATCAGCAGAATAGATCATCATATCATTAGAATCTAAAATTAAGGCAAGCTCGACAATACAGTTTTATCTCTTTGAACTCCCTGTCCACCTCTTCTCATTCTTGACAACCACAAGCCTATTAATAGCTACGAAAAGTAGAAACGATATGTAACATTTGATCAAAAATAAGTAAAACAAAATCTAGCAGTTTTCCTCTGAATTGCAATAAATTGGTCAAACCCAGCACAAATTTAATTTAGTTTGGTCTGTGAAAAAAAAAAAAACATTTTTTGACTAGTTTCTGACTTTAGCAGAGAGTGGATGAGACTGAAATGTAGTAGAACCCCTTTTAAATATTTTTTATCGAGACTGGCAGAAAAAATGTTATTTGCAGAAAATTGTTCCTAATTTTTTATGATTCTATTAGTACAGATCTAGTTTAACTGTTTTTTTTTTAATGCTACTTATGATCCAGTTTAAATCTGTCTTAATTTATTCTACTTAATTTTTGGAATTATTATTGTCCTTTTTGTCATTTCAGACTGTAATTCCTGTTCCTTCTCATGAATGCTGTCATGTTGTTGATAGCAAAGGTGTGGTTGTCAAACCATGATGGTGAGATATGTCACTGATAGCTCTTTCAACAATTCATTTGACTTGTGAAACCATAATAGTGACATATTGTCACTCATTATTTACAGAGAGGTATTTTCTGTGTACAGATCTAGAAGAAATAACTGCATCCAAAGCAATAGCTACGATATTTCATTTACTGTTTCTCTTACTTGCCAAAAAATTAGTGGATGAATTTTCAGATGTCCTATACAGCAACTGCTGGTGGTTGGGGTCTTTGGGCTTCAACCAGCATTTAGCCTGCATCAATCTGTAATGAGGAAACCACACAAAAATTAAAATGTAATATCACTACACTAGAAGAACAAGCATCCCTGAGAAAAGAGCAAGATCATGCAATATAGGTATGGAAAACCACAACACAGAAACAGTATCTGAGATTATAAACAATACCCTGCATATATATTGTCACACTTGGGTCACAGATTTGCACAGAAACACAGGAAATTGTAGAGACAGGAACTTTATTCAAACACTTCAAATGAATATATGTCTATTTCAAAAGTAAAACAAACTCCATGTGAAGACAGAGGTGACAGTTCAATCTGCCAATTAAAAGAAAGCAAAAACATCTTCCTCATCATAGGGGTGTGCGTCAGGAGTGGAACCCCCAACAGGAGCAGAGGATGTCTGAGACAGAGAGAGAGAGAGAGAGAGACACACACAGACACAGATACAAGAGCCTAAAAATGGACAGGTGCTGTTCAGGCTTTTAAGTATGCGAAGCACTGCACGAGAAGCATATCACACAACAGACCAGCAGCACTAGTCCAGCAAGTAAGTCCAGCAAGTAAGCGAGCAAAGAAGACGTAAACTGTATTTATTCCCATTGTATCAGTGTTTAAGAGGGGTATATATATACATATATATATATATATATATATATATATATATATATATATATATATATATATATATATATATATATATATACTAATAAAAGGCAAAGCCCTCACTCACTCATTCACTCACTGACTCATCACTAATTCTCCAACTTCCCGTGTAGGTAGAAGGCTGAAATTTGGCAGGCTTATTCCTTACAGCTTACTTACAAAAGTTGGGCAGGTTTCATTTCGAAATTCTACGCGTAAGGGTCATAACTGGAAGCTATTTTTCTCCATATAATGTAATGGAGTTGAGTTGGAGATGGCCGTGGGGGGCAGTTTAGTGTGACATCATCACGCCTCCTACGTAAGTACGTAGAGAACAAGGAAGAACTCCAAACAGCGATGAGCACAAAACGCCATTTCACAATTGAGAAGGCAGAAAAACATTATGAAGCAAATGATGCATACAAGCATATTCATAAGTACAGCTACTGCGGAAACAAAGCACGGCGTGAACCGTAAGTTTATATTAAATTAAGTTCATAGACAGGCTGCCACTAGCGTTTGTAATTTAGTGCCTGCCCATATAAGGCCGTCCATCAGCGGCAATCCAATACAAACACTGCCGGTAAATATTCACGGGTGAAGGACTGTGCTTATGCAGAGGAAGATGAGATGGTCAGGGTGGTGTTTGGCACAAACTCATTGAAACTGCGAGAGAAACTTTTAAGTGCGGGTCTTAGCTGACATTACACGAGATGGCACCAGCACAGCTGGGAACCTTCGATGCAAGAACACCAAGCGGCTCACGTGAACTGACGCAGTGCACAGACAAAAGCAACAGTTCCAAAGAGTGCTGAACAAAACCGAATTACACAATTGAGAAGGCAGCAAAAAAATATGAAGCGTCTGATACATACAATCATATTCATAAGTGCAGCTACTGCGGAAACAAAGCACACGGTGGAAAAAGTGAATGTCCCGCTAAAGGAAGACAGTGTAAAAAAACCGTGCATGCAGTTTGTCACATCAGATAAAGAGGAAGACGAGCTGTTTATTGATGCAGTAAGAAACTAATCGATGAATGAAACCTCTTATCTTTACAACGATTGACAAACACGGAATGTAACTTGAACACAACACATCGTACAAATACGACCTGATTGAAACAAATAATGATAATCAAATCCTGGATGACAGCAACATTCAATAACACTCACAAAACAATTACTGTATATTGACAATCATGTTACGTTATTTTTAAAATGTTCCCTTTTCTTTTTCATAACTTCTACTTCTCCACTGCGATACGCGGGTATATATATATAAATGTATATATATAGCCCGATCTACAATACATACTTTAGCATAGACAAGCCACACGCTGTGGCTAATTGTAGAGTCTTAAGCCTCTAACGCCACATTGAGGTTCGATTCCCGAGAGGGGATGCACTGAGTATGTACACGTGCTACCCGATTCATTTTACCTTCGCATCTCCTTGGTTTGGGACGTATGAAAAAATATTCGGTTAACGCAGAATCATGTTACGTTATTTTTAAAATGTTTCCCTTTCTTAGCACAAGCACAGCTGAGAAGCTTCGATGCATGTACTCCATAAGCGTTAAAAATAACGCATTTAATCACACTTTCAATTCCAAGCAAGCGGGAACTTTTGTCAATGCATGATTTCCTGGTACATCCATTACACTGATGCACACATCACAGCTACAAAAATGTTAGAGTCGGAATAAAGCGCGTTCCTACGACTGATCATTTCGACTACCCGAGAAGCCTTGATAAAAGCATGGTTTTGTGCACACTGAAAAGCAAGCAAAATTAGATGCATTACAGAAAGCGGACTTTGTGGCTCTTACTGGGGATCATTGGACTTCCGTGACTGTTAGTAATTCTAAATACATCTAATTACAAAATGTTCAATGATCACACTGTTTTAGCCTAATGTACAAAATAATTTTGGCTAATGTTACTCAGAGTTTAAAGATTAAGTTGGTCAAATTACCTTTTATGTTTCTGACTTATTTTTTAAGAAGAAAAACTGCACTTTATGTTGAAATTTTGGTTATTATTATTTAAAGACAATACTATTCTGAAAATGTACTTAAAGTACTTAAACTACCACTTTATTTTTAAGTCTGCCCAATTTTAACCAGGGATGATATTTTTGTTTCTGTTTTGAATTCAAATGCAGTTTAAAAGCTTTTTTCAGAAATTAAAACAGCTTCAGTTTACAATATTCATGTCCATGTCTATTATTTGATTCTGTGCCCACTAAAACCCTTTTAAATTAAAAAAAAACATTTGCGATTTGGGGCAAATTTACGTGTGCGATTACATACGATTAATCAAGATTAATTCTTACACAGCCTCTAATTAATTGGATTAATTTTTTAATCGAGTCCCACCTAATATATATATATGTAGATTTGTATATATATGTGTATATACAGTATATATGTAGATATGTATATACAGTATGTATATATGTGTGTGTGTGTGTATATATACAGTATGTGTATATATATGTATATGTATATATATATGTATATATATGTATGTCTGTGTGTATATATATATATATATATATATATATATATATATATATATATATATATATATGCCAGCAACACTCATGACAATGACAAAACAATTACATTGTCAATCATGTTACGTTATTATTAAAATGTTTCCTTTTCTTTTTACTTCTCCGCTGCCAATCGCAGGTATTCTGATAGTATATATATATATATAGTGGATTCAGAAAGTACTTGGACCTCCTCACTTTCTGCACACCTAATTGGGTTGTAGATTTAATTCTAAATGGATACATTTGCCATTTTTGTCAATCAATCTACACACAGTAACTCATAGTGACAAAGTGAAAGCATGTGCTAAGAAAGGTTCGCATTTTTGTTTTACATCAAAAACTGACATCTCTCATTCATATAAGTCTTCAGACCTATTTTGTAGAAAATTTTCTTGGGTAAGTCTCTACACACTTTTCACAATTGAATCCATTACATTGGATGGAAAGCATCTTATGATCTTTGCACTGATATTCTATGGGGTTTAGGTCTGGACTTTGTTAGGGCCACTCAACAACAGTCAGAGACTTGTCCCAAAGCCAATCTAACATTGCCTTTGTTGAATGCTTCAGGTCATTGTCATATAAGAAAGGTGAGCTGTTGCTCCAGTCTCAGGTCACATGAACTCTGGAGCAGGTTTTCCTCTAGGACCTCACTGTTCAGTTGTTGTCTGAATTCATCTTTCCCTCAATTCTGAACATTCTCCCAGTCCATGCTTCTGAAAAGTACTCCATAGTATGATACTGCCATCACCATGCGTCACAATAGGGATGATATTAGACAGGTGATGAGTAGTGCTTGGAGTTCTTCCCAAAGAACTACAGTTTTGCATCACAAGGAAACTTTTTCCTCATGCCCACAGAGTCCGTAAATGCCATTTGACCATCAACAAGCATTCTTCCATATGTCTTTTACTCCAGAGTGGTTTCTGCCTGATTGAGTGAGCACTGCTGAGATGGTCATCTTTTCAACAGGATTTCCCATTTCATCAGTGGGCTTCTGAACTTCTGTTAAACTTACCATTGTTTTCTTGGTCACCTCTGCTCTAGAAATGGTTTTTAACCTTTTCCCAGATCGATTGTGGAGGTCTACAGAAAGTTCCTTGAACTTCATGGCTAGGTTTTGTCCTGGCATATAGTGCAAATTGTGGGACCTTATCTGGAGAGGTGTGTGTGCCTTTCTAAATTATATCCAATCAGTTCATTTTGGCATATATTGACTCAAGTCAAGTCAAGTTTTAGACACATCCCAAGGAGAATTAAAACAAACAGGATGCACCTGACCACAGTTTGGAGTGCCACAGCAAATATTTAAATAAATGAGAGATTTCAGTTCTTGATTTTTAACAAATACATAAACCTTTCTGAAAACATATTTTGACTTTCTGTATGGCTTATTGAGTGTAGAAGAATCTGCAAAAATTGCAAATTCAATTACATTTAAATGTGCAATACTATAAAGTTTCCCGAATGTGAAGGGTTCTGAATACTTTCTGAATCTACTGTTTGAATAGTGACAGTGTGCCCTTTGAAATATTAAAAGCAAACAGTGTATAAGCCTCCAACTGTCTTTTATAAGAAAACTAGCAAAATACCCGCGCTTCGCAGCGGAGAAGTAGTGTGTTAAAGAAGTAATGAAAAAGAAAAGGAACCATTTTAATAATAACGTAACATGATTGATATTGTCATTGTCATGAGTGTTGCTGTCATGTATATATATATATATATATACATATATATATATATACACACACACATAAACATATATATATATACACATATATATACAGTATATATACATATACATCCACATATATATACATATATATATATATGTGCAGAAAACCACGCTTTTATCAAGGCTTCTGTCGGGTAATCTTTTGAAATGAAATTTTCCTCCAATCAGTCGTAGCAACGCGCTTTCTTCCGACTGTTACATTTTTGTAGCTCTGATGTGTGCATCAATGTAATCGGTATACCAGGAAATCATGCATTGACAGAAGTTCCCCTTTGCTTGGAATGCAAAATGTTTTTTTAACGCGTTATGGAGCACATGCATCGAAGCTTCTCAGCTGTGCTTGTGCTAAGAAAAGGAAACATTTTAAAAATAATGTAACACGATTGTCAATGTAACCTTTTGTAAGTAGTGCCTGGAGGATTCAGAGTGTGGAGAAACTCTAGAGACAGCGTGTGTATTAACTTGTGGAATTTTCTGTGAGTATTTGGTGGCAGCGTCACAAACTCGCTTCCGTATTACACTGTGTTAGCTGCGGAGCTCAGCTCAGAGCGAAATAAGGTGAATGGGAGGGGAGATGATGACGTGACTCCCCCACCTGCCTTAATTGTCAATCCCCCACAAAGACAGTCTCTCGGAATTTGCATAAGCACAGCCCTTCACCATCAATGTGAACTTAGTTACAAAGTGATCAAAACTCTCGTTTATATCCTGCGTCCTCTCATTAAACTTGTATCCCGCATTAGCCGTGGGCATGACAAACGCCAGCGGCAGCCTGTCTATGAACTTAATTTAAACTTTAGGTTTACACCGTGCTTTGTTTTCAATGTAGCTGCAGTCATGAATATACATGTAAGTGTTTGACCGATGTTGACTTACTAATTTTGGTCCTGAAGTCAGTCATTTCATCAGGTTTGGGCTGCCGACACCTTTTGCTGGTACTCGAACCGCTACTGCTAGTGCTAACAGCATACACAGTTTCTGTGTTCGCTGTAACATGTTTTGCATTTAGATGGTACCATAAGGTTGAAGTGCTTGGGTGGTATGGATTCTCCTTTTTGCACAGTTTGCACAAAACCACGCTTTTATCAAGGCTTCCATAGGGTAGTCTTTTGAAACAAAATTTTCCTCAGATCAGTCCTAGCAATGCGCTTTCTTCCGACTCTAACATTTTTGTAGCTCTGATGTGTGCATCAGTGTAATCGGTGTACCAGGAAATCATGCATTAACAGAAGTTCCCCTTTGCTTGTAATGCAAAGTGTGATTAAATGCGTTATTTTTTAACGCGTTATGGAGCACATGCATCAAAGTTTCTCAGCTGTGCTTGTGCTAAGAAAGGAAACATTTTAAAAATAACGTAACACGATTGTCAATGTAACCTTTTGTAAGTAGTGCCTGGAGGATTCAGAGTGTTGAGAAACTCTAGAGACAGCGTGTGTATTTACTTGTGGAGTTTTCTGTGAGTATTTGGTGGCAGCGTTACAATGTTGCTTCCGCAAGACTGCGTTAGCTGCAGAGCTCAGCTCAGAGCGAAATGAGGTGAATGGGAGGGGAGATGATGACGTGACTCCCCCACCTGCCTTAACTGTCAATCCCCCCACAAACACAGTCTCTCGGAATTTGCATAAGCACAGCCCTTCACCTGCAATTTTAACTTAGTTACAAAGTGATCCAAACTCTCGTTTATATCCTGCGTCCTCTCATTAAACTAGCCGTGGGCATGACAAACGCCAGCGGCAGCCTTTCTATGAACATAATTTAAACTTTAGGTTTACACTGTGCTTTGTTTCCGAAGTAGCTGCACTCATGAATATGGTTGTATATGTCACTCGCGCGCTTCTTATTGTTTCGCTGCCTTCTCAATTATATAATGCATGTTTTCTTCAGCTCTATTTGGAGCTCTTCCTTGTTTTCTATGTACTGCATTGACAGTCAGTTCACGTGATTACGTGGGAGGCGTGATGATGTCACACGAAACTCCGCCCCCCACGGCCATCGAGCTCAACTCCATTACAGTATATGGAGAAAAATAGCTTCCAGTTATGACCATTACGCGTAGAATTTTGAAATGAAACCTGCCCAGTTTTTGTAAGTAAGCTGTAAGGAAGGAGTCTGCCAAATTTCAGCCTTCTACCTACACGGGAAGTTGGAGAATTAGTGATGAGTGAGTCAGTCAGTAAGTGAGTGAGTGAGGGCTTTGACTTTAATTAGTATAGATGTGAAAAGAAAAAGAGAGGGACAAATAATTAAAAACATCTTTTGGCACCAAATTACTTTCCGAATGTGTGGTATTTTATGCCATGATGAATAAACTAAGAACAAACAAAAAGAAAGTAAATGAATAGATATTAATTAAATTAACTATAAAATAAAATAAAAACCAAAACAAATCAACAGATTTAGGTGTTTACTAGTTTGCAAACTCTATGCACAATCACCAAGCTATCAATTTACCTATTTTTCAGTAATTGTGTAAGGTTTGTATTGTTTCATTACCAAATAACTATTCTAAATGTATAATCAGTTCATCAACAACATTCAATTCTAGGCATATAAACTCTAGAGAATCTCTCTGTGTCAAAGGATGGTTTATTTTTAAGAAGGTTTTCTTTCTGCAGTGACAAAAGTTGTCAAGAACATGCAAACATCTCAGTAGTAAGCTAAAATGTTTTTTGTTTGTAATCTACTGTTCATAAGGCTTTTTAAATAAATGTTTTGTTGACTGGTATATTTCAGCTTGACCTTTTGACCTGCATTAATATACAAGAAGTACAATGAAAGCCAAGACATCCATCACAACTGACATCAAACTGCTTGTGCACCCTGTTATTGAGTTTTAGGATATGCAAATGGATTGGTAGTTTTGCATGTGCTTTGGGCTTAGCCACAACTGCATATACCATATTATCACTTATTTACAGACTGAAATACTCTAAGGGATCATTTGTATCCGATAAATCTGACTTGCATCCTGAAACTTTAGCAAATAGCACATTTGAAAGTTACCTAAGAGTCTTGTCACACCATGCACATGCATGCTAGTTTATTGTTTGAGCAAAACCTTTGCTATGAATAGATCTAGAATGTATCATGTAGTCATTGTCCATATTATCATACATTACATTTCTTTCTTCTTCATGCACTGCATTTTCTGACACCTAGTATTCAGCTTGCCTGGTGGCCATAAATGCTATACCAACAGGCACCCTCCATTCACTACAAACAGGTAAACTCAGGGATGTCAGTTTATGTGCCACTAGATGGTGGATAAAAATAAAAGTCTAGTTGGCAGTGGTAACAAACACTTATTCATAAATTTTGATTACTTATGGGACTCCTGTAAGTCATTGCTTGGTTCCTAGGCTATGGCCCAGGTTAACCCATACATATGTTTGGCAGTGATCGTAATGATGTGAAGTAGCACAACAACTAACATATATCTTT
Organism: Polypterus senegalus; assembly: GCF_016835505.1. Taxonomy (NCBI): domain Eukaryota; kingdom Metazoa; phylum Chordata; class Cladistia; order Polypteriformes; family Polypteridae; genus Polypterus; species Polypterus senegalus. The sequence goes on along the minus strand of NC_053155.1, from coordinate 179,294,115 downwards.
AGGGTCACACCAGTCTGACCAAATTATTTTAATTTAGCTTGCGCATATGGGGCACAATCAGGATCGATATTTGTACACTGTCACTCATAAAATTAATTTGGGCAGTAAAAGGAAAAGTAGATATTGTATTAGAGTCACTTTTAGCTCTAGTGTGAATATTGCATTCAATGGTTGTTCAGAAAAAGAGCTTTTTTTATGACAACAGCAAAGCATTTATTATAGGAACATTAAATTCTAAGTTCAACTGTAAGTTATTTTCTGAATGAGAGCATACACTACACCAGTATTGCTGAATGATTATGTAATACAAGCTAAGTATATTGTAGTGATTGCAGGGATGCTAAGATTCACACTGTCCAAAGATGGTGATTAGTTTTATTTCATTCAAACACAGAGACACTGATAAATGGCTCAATGAATTAATAAATAATAAAGAAAATAAAGAATATATTGTGAGCTGGAGGGCTGATCGCACCCCAAGAAGATACAGATACCCCAACCCCTGAAACACAGACTACCCTCACATTTCTCCTTACCTTCTCACTTGCACTATAACGCGTAATACAAGCCTTGCACGATACTACGCAAACTTAAAAGCCTTGTGCAGCGCCTGTCAGTTTTGGAATTGATTGTTTGCTTTTATCTCTCTCTCTCTGACATTCTCTGCTCCTAGTGGAACTGTCATCTCTGACTTGTCATGGAGCACGTTTAAGCTTTTGAAAAAGAAATAAATGTTTGTTTGCAGTGTTTGAATAAAATTCCTGTTTTCTACAACCATCTGTGTCTCTGTGCAAATCTGTGACCCAAGGGTGACAATATTAAATAATGAAAAGAAAAAACAATATTGCACAAAATCACATGCACAAATGCCTTACTCAGTTCTGCAACGGTGATAATTATTTACATATACGAAACTGAACAAAACAGCAGACACTACTCAATCAAAAATTAACACTAGCAAAGGTCAACACAGTCCAGTACAGTAGGAACAGACTACAATGAATAAGTGGAATGAAAAACCCTGTGAATAGCTCTGGGAAGGAAATGTGTAATTTTGTCCTACCAGGTTCCTGTTGTAACATGAAGATTGGGAGCTCTCCCCATATGATGCTAACCAAGATAAATTCACACTGGCAAGCAGGTACAGGACAAGCACATACATTGACACAAAACTATAATCCAAGGTAGTTTTGGCTGTATTCCAGTGGTGTGTGTGTGATGAGTAGAAACAAAAACAGAGAGATGATCACGATCCTCTTGATGTCTTTTTGGCTCCTTTTTAAAGAGCTTGCTTGATTAACCTTCCCTCTGAATTTGCCCAGTACTGCCAGGGCTGCTGGAAGTTGTAAGTTATTTTAAATTGCACTGCTGCAATATTATTGTTGTTTGTGCCATGATTGTTTTTTGTTGCCTTCAGACTTTAAGACAGTCTAAGTAGTACTACAGTATAACTTTCCACACTGCATTTTCAAACATCGAACCTGATCAATTAGTGGAGTTGATGCTTCTGCTGGATATACTGTATATGGAAAGGTGCACTCAATGACAAAAGCTGACATAGTTACATGTCAGGTACCCAACAGAATTGCATCCAAATAGCAGCTCATGCAGATTGAAAGTCAGCCATATGCAAATGACATATACCAAACAACTGTAGCATCCACTCAAAATGTGTGACAAATATTGTTTCTTTTTATTTTAGATTTTAAGTACCATTGTAATTATTATAGTGTACCTTAAATGGTCAGTGGTTGGTGTCAGAGGATCATTTAGCTGGGATAAGCCTCCTAAATATCATGTTTAGCCCTCCACACACTCATACAGGTATACTGGTACTTTGTTAATTTTTAGGAGTTTAAGCATACCATCCCCTGGCCCTCTCGTTTAGATTTCCCCTTAATATTTTGGTCTGCAGCTGAAGTTGTAATTGGTCAATTTAAAATATTAGGGAGACCTCTTTCTAAATTTCATATGCAGGGAGCTGATTCCTCATAATAGGTGGTTGAGCACCCCTTACTAATACATATTTCGCACCATGGGTTGGTGATAAAACTGGAGTGGTAGCAGCCACTTGCCATGAGCATCTTCTGAATGTGTTTTACAAGGCATATATGCCAATATTTTGTATCCCCACATTAACTCAAACCTGCCTAAGTTAATAATAGTAATTCTCACTAAGGGTTGTGAGAAACTCAGACTCCTGTTAGGGAGTGCTCTGTTGAGAGCAATGTATACATATCTATATTATTTCTTGATTAACTACACAGGTTATTTTATATACAAGATAAATACAATTTCAGTTTACACTTCATGATGTGCCAGAACTTATTTCCCAGATTTAGTTTAAAGACTTTCCACAACAGATAAAGTCCAGAAAGCCATACAGTGCAAGGAGACCTTTTTTAGGCTGACACAAATAATGAGATCACATTATAAGTGGATGTTTGGAGGAATCTAAAGACATAATGGAGAATGTGACGAGACTCCAAACATACACACAGGATGGGATGTCACTGAGAACTTCCAATGCTAATACAGCTAAAACAAAAAGGCATATTAAACCTTAAATCATTACAGGTATATTGCATATTGTGTGGATAATCAGGTAGAAAGACACAATTAAATACTATAATAAATCTGATGACTTTATTAAGCTTAAAATTCAGTATACAAAGTAAACACATGGAAGTATGAAAGAATTAAAAAAATAAAAATATGACATTAAAAAATACAGTATAATGAAAGGCTTTCAGCAAACAACAAGGAGATCAGAGTGTATATTCTATGATATGCAACTGCTATCCTGTCCATGTGACGTGTGTTTATGTCACACTTATAGGTAATCTAACCTAAACACAGTTAAAATATCTGACTACACCACCCAATTTTATTAAGAGTCTGGAACTCTTGAAATATAAAGATAATAGAACACAAGTTTCTTTAAATTGGGTGGTGAGTAAATATGCAATGAAAAACACAGTAGCAATTTCAAGAGAAACAGCAGTAACTTGTGTTACACCTGACAATGTAAAATCCACCTAGAAGATGCTGTAATAAGAATTTAAAGATATCAGGAGCAAAAATCTTTTAAAATGAGAGCACACAGCTCACACTCTAAAAGTTCATTAAAACATAACAGTAGTGGATACAGCCTTTGGTGGTGTGGTCCAACATGTACATTGTGTTACCAAAACAATTAATCTTCCATCTGTCCCACTGAGACACTTTGTGCACTGAATGCTTGTTTTCCCAACAGAAATCTTGCTAACTTGCTGAATCCTTTTCGGCCTCTCTCCCTCTTGGAGTGAGCATTCTGTTTCACTTAAGGGTACCTCGTGTTGCTGCGATGACCTAAGCATGCCTCACTTCTCCTGCACCAGCTTTGCTCGGTCCTCCTGCAAATCTTCCCTCTCTTGCTGGACCCACAACTGCTGTCTTTCTAGTGAAACTGTCTCTTTGCCTATGGAGGTAGGTGTCACTGTCTGTATGCCTTATGTCTTGTCAGCCACATATCCTCATTTGCCTGCGAGTCACTGCCTCTGTGATAGTGATCTTGACAGTGTGCTCGGTAGACAATCCCTCTCTCTACACCATCTGCTCTTGTGCCAGGTCTCTCTCATTTTACATTGCCCTCTGTCTCTTCTGCTCGCACACTCTCTCTTTGCACCGTTCGAAAAAACATCCACTGCCTATAAGTATATAACTGCTTCAGTCTCTTCCTAAATCAACATGATGATTGATTCAACAATGGTATATACAAATTTCCGTTCCTTAAAAATAAGGTAAACACATTTTCATTGATTGAACAATAATATTGTTGCCAGCTACCAAGTAGTACATGTACTACTGTATGCTGATTAGAAACCAATTTCCCAAGAACATATTAATTTTCAAATAAAGGAGGCAGTTCTGTTTCATAATACTGTATGTTGATGAGATTCCAATCAAAGCAGTCTAATCTTCAAAGCAGGTGACTCCTTTACAAGACAGGTAAATATCTACGTCCTATAGACATCCAGCAACAATACCCTGTAACAGAAAGATTCAGGAAATTTGCCTTTTCACTTAACACCCTAGTCTTAACAAAGAGAGCATATTGCCCATTCATCTTTTAGTTTTTACATTTATTATTTGTTTATTATTTATTATTATGTTTTTTGCCTAAGAGAAAAATAAAACCACCCAGTTTACAAAAATATCCCCTAGTGACAACCACATCTTGTTTTAATTTCTGTTAAAATTGAAGTGATGTATAATAAGGATTTGATTTTTTTTTTAAGATAGAAAATACACTGACACAAAATACTGATCAGTGCTTCCAGGTATCTGTTTTGGTAATTTTTTTTTTTGGATAAATTATTTTGAGTGCATTCGCTGTTAAGACATAAGGAATGGTAGGCTGATTGTAGGCGGCAGGGTGAAGTATTGAACAACACTGCCGGCTTTCAGATTCAAGGCTAATGGGTTCACTTTTTGGCCCTAACAACATTTTTGAAGGTAATATGTTGTTTTTTCAGGTCCACCTGGGTTTTCTCTGGATATTATCATTTCCTTCCATGACCCACAGACCTATATGATTGGTTAATCAGCCACTCATTGAGTGAATGAGGGTTTAAGTGCATGAGTGTTCGGGAATGTACAAGCATTTTTTCTTCTAGGGTTGGTTCCTGTGCTGCTTCTCCATACATCTTAATGCCTGTACCTCTTCATGACCTTATAATGGATTATGCAGGTTTGAGAAGTATTTTGATTGCTTTGCAACCTATGAAACTTAACAGGCAGAATTACAAGCAAATAAAGTAAAGATACCATAAATGAAGAGGGTGTAAGCTAGCTTGGATGATGGTCATTATTGTTGTTTAAGAAGACTAATTCCTCTCCTACACCCAGTGCTACCAACTCTGGCTCCTTATGACCCTGAACTGTATTAAGAAGATTCTGGAAATAGATGGATGCATGAACATCCTTAGTGAAATATTTTATATAAAATGTAAACACATTTCAACATCACTAAAAAAGAAAAAAAGACTGCTTGTTTATAGGCTTGAATTCTTTTCTGTGGAAAAAAATCTTTACTAATGCCTTAAGGCTGAAACGGAATATTGAGTCTAATAATGTACAGCCCCACCAGGAGTGTCTACTAGAATCATCACTTACCCATGAGTACTTGGTGCTCTTTAAAATCTCTAGTAGATTTTATAGATCTGAAATGTAAACGATCAGGTTTCATCATGCATAGCCAGAAGCTTATACTGACTTACCTGATGTACTGAGTAGTAGGAGAGAGTTGCTAGGATCATTTCCCTTTAACTTATATTTTTAAAGCTTGCCATAAGCCACATGAAATCAGAGCTCTGGTATGCTAATCAGCTTCTGCCATGCCTACAACCATGCCTGTGGCAAATAGGGACCTGCTGCTCATCTCCACAATGTACAGCATTGTGGAGAAGGTCACAAAAGTGATAATGAATTTAGGATATTTCAGGTTTTGTGTTCTGGAAAGAATATAACATCAAAATAGAAATGCATGTTACCACACTTAATGAAATAATTTGTCTTCTAAAGGTTTTTAGTCTAAAATAGCTAATCAAGCTAATAAGCTATATATAATTTAGAATGCTGAATGTTAGACTAATTTGAAATTCTAAATTAGCCAAGTGATAGTGTGGGTGTGTGCATTAGTGAGTCATGCAATGGACTGCTGTCCTGTCCACAGCTTGTTCCAGTTTTACTCCCAGGCTATAGCCACCCATGAACATAAACTAAATTAAGCAGGTTTGAAAACATCATTGTAAGGTATGTTGCTAGATATAATCTTATTCACTATGATGGATGAATGTGAGTCAGCGCACTCAGTGATGGACTGGCATCCCATCCAGGGTTAGCTGCTGTTTCACACCCATTACTGGAGAGAGAGGCTCTGGCTCCCAAAACACTAAACTGGATTCCTTAGACAAGATATTAGATGGAGGGAGGGAAGAACTTGATTTTAATAAGTTGTGAAACTAAATTAATAGAGTTGTTGCAAAACATTTGAATTCTCTCCTTTTAAAAATTAAACTCATGTACATAGCCATAATGTGTCAACAGTACAAATAATGACAGCTGGCCATCAAGCCTGTTGTGCTTGGAATAGGCTCCATGTGCCTTGATCTTAAAACCATATTGAGAGATCAGAAAATGGATGGTTGGTTTTAATTTGTGCCATCAGTTGGAACAGCTTCTTTTTGACCCCTTCAGATCTTAGCATTTTATTTTACTCTGCCTTTTAAAATATCAGCCATTGCCAAATGTATTACTTTTTTCTGTGCTATATGATTTTTTCACAGCATAGTGTGCATTTAAACAATGATTGCAATAACCTTTAATGATTTGTTTACTTCCTTGTGCTTAATACAGCCATTATGGGCTTTGGCCTCCAGTGATGCTGAGCTGGAAGAAGTGTTTTGGTTTTTCTGTTATGTTATATTTACTATGAATTCTAATAGACTAACCTGAAAATTAGACTGGCAAAACTAATTAAAATGTCAAACTTTAAAAGAACCACATACTTGTGGCGGGCGGCCGAGTCCCATACCTGGCTGAGACGCCCCGTTATCACTGGATCCGGGGGAACACCCATGGGCTTCACCCTACGTTCCCCAGAACACTTGGTGGCAGGACCCCTGGGTTGCATCAGAGCCATAATGGTGGAACACTAGAGCTCATCCCTGTTGGGCTCCATGGCCACTGCCCGGGGGAGGTGCACGGCTTAACGAGCCCATGTGGGCTGGACTGCAGCCACACCCGGAAGTGCAGCCTGAAGTAGGTCAATGAGCACCTGGAGGACTTCCGGGACTGGTATAATAGGAGCCTGTAGCCACTACTCGAGGAGCCAGAGTCGGGAGGAAGGAGACAAAGCTTGAGGAAGAGAAGTGGTGAAAGAAGAGGAAGAGTGTGGTGTTTTGTTTGTGGGACTGTGTTGTGCCTGTGGGGATGGGGAAGGCGTTGCTCACAGGCGAAGAAATTGAAACAAAACATTTATTTGTTTGATCAGTGTGCCTCCCGCGTCTGTCTGTGTCAGGTCAGGTGCCAATATATCGCCTTTCTGTTACACTTGTAATCCAAGTATTTGGCACTTTGTAGTAATCCCTGAGAGAAAGTTGTCTTTTCACATGACCTTCGAAAGTTGGAGTGCAGGGTCACCCACTGTACAGCACCCCTGGAGCAGTTTATTCAGATTAATGCTTTGCTCAAGGACCCACCAGAGTAGGATCTCTTCTTGCAGTAAGAGGATTTGAACCAGCAACCTTCCTAATACCAGCACAGATCCTTAGTATTAGATCCACCACTCCACCTTAGAATAGAGCAGAATGTACGAGGGGGGACCATCACTCCACCTTAAAATAGAGCAGAATGTACGAGGGGGGACCCAAAAATAACCGGAAATATTTTTAAAACGTATTTAATTTTCTGTACAAACTACAATTAGTCTCCTTCAAAGTACTCACCATTGGAGGAAATACACTTATCTAACCATTTGTTTCATTGTTCAAAACATTTTTTAAATTCGTCTGAAGTATTGCCCATTAATGCTCTGGTCGTTTCTTTTTTTACCTCTTCGACGTCAGCAAAATGCCTTCCTTTCAAGTCTTTTTCATCCGAGGGAACAAAAAGAAATCACACGGAGCTAAATCCGGTGAGTAGGGTGAGTGGTTCAGGGTTGTCATACCGTTTCAATAACAATAGTTTCCGCAACACTTTTTTCAGGAAGAAAACAAAATTTCACTGCCGCGCGTTGCTCACGATAATCGGCCATTGTAAAAAAACGACACTTGCACAAAACTACTTTTACAAAATTCACTGAACACAAGCACAACCTTCCAGACTGATGGCACTTGGCAGACTTACTTGTGAGGTGTGTAACTAGATCAACCACGTACTACAAGTACCAACCTAACAACAACAAAATTCCGGTTATTTTTGGGTCCCCCCTTGTATTGTGAGAGTTCTGTATTGGTTAGTACCATTATTTTTTGTTAATTTCACATTTATATATAATTTTGGATAAAAATGTTAAGTAATTGGATATGTATACACATTAATTTAAAAATTATTCCACACATCCTATTACCTTAACCTGCTTAAACATTTTTGCAGGTGCCATGGAGCCACCTATAATCTGGTCATGGATTTAAACCTTTAATGGCATGGGGCCTTCTTAAAACCTCTTAACGCACACGTACCGGTCCCGGGACATAACAACGTTTTAAAAACGTTACAGTAATGTGTGCATGCCCATCTGCCATGCATCTCGACACCCTACCCATCAAATGAAACTTCAAAGTCTCGTCTTACCGATGATATAAACCATTTTGACACACAACAACCACAGCACTGACACTAAAGCCTTTTTTACAGAGAAGTACATACTTTTAAGAGTTGACTGTCCCTACCTTTGAAGACCCCCTGCAAGTCAAACATCAATATTTCCGAGCAGTATTGATCCCATTGTGTCCGTAAGGCTCCAGCGAATATAATCCAGTAAACGATTTAGGTCCAAAACACACAATATATTCTCAAAGGGACAAAACTCAGAAAAGCGTTTCATAACTTGAGACCACCTACGTAATTTTTTTTCATTTATATTGCTCATATCAGACGTAATTTGTTTCTGTCGGCGATAACCATGCTACCGCATGAAACACGGAAGTGTTAGCTTCTGATCAACACCTAAGTTGGCCAATTACGACGGGTCTGGGGTTGACTGGCACCTCGTATAGCCAACGAGTGTCACCGACAGCTTGAAGGATGACGTATAGCTCCAAACCCTGGTAGAATCTACCAGTTTGATTGGACACTGTGACTGACACTCAAAACTTACAGCCAATGAGCAGCCGAGCATTTTGATATGTAACTTGCCATACTAACTTGTAAACAAAACGATCGGAGCTGTGTGAAGGTGGCATTTGTGCCAGTCTGCAGAGTTGGTGCGTGGTTGTTTATTGTGATTTCGCCAAGTTTTTCACATTTTAAATATGAATAAAAGTAGAAGTTTAAACGTAAGTAAACGCTTGATTAAATAATAGATGCATGCACGCGTTGCGAAAGTATTCAACCGGCCCAGGAGACGTCTAATGGCAGAGAGCGACGTGCCACGCCCTTGTGCTTTCTGCTTGCTAGTGATTGCTGCCATCAAGTGGCACATGGAAAAACGCTGAGCTGTGTTGTAACAGTTTGTAAAAGAAATATATACAGTTTGTGTGCATTTTATAAAAAAAAGTAAAAATAAAAATATAAATATATTTTTGGCCCATAAGACTTGTATTGACTATTTTTACATAGAAATGTGTATTTTTTATTGTTTTTATTATGGAACATGAATTTCCATAACTAATAGAGTGACACTGTGTGTAGATATAGATTCCTTTAGGTGTAAGCTTTCAGTAGAGCCCTCATTGATATATGTGGGTTGAAGCATTCAAAAGTTATTACACTTTTTCCATATGTTCCAAAATGTGGATAATGGTCCCTCTAAAAAGCCCCTGGGCATGCCCACATAAAACTGGTGTAAAAATGTCATTTTACAGGTATTCTTTTAAATTTGAAATTTGAGTAGTCAACAAGTTATTCTGTTGGTACATAGTGTGTTTCTGTCCCCACCTACCTACTGCAGCTTTATTTTCCTTTATTTTCATAAAAAAAACTTCAATAACAGCAATGATTCTAATTTGGAGAGGTCAAATCACAAGCGATTTAGCAAAAATGACCCCGCTTGATAAGGGGTTAATAATTGTTGGAATTTTAAGAAATAGCCAACACAATTTATCTTCAACAGTATAATAAGAATATATCTCTTGTACTCATTTCTTGTCCTATTGTGAAAACAGTTAGGTAATGCTATGCCAAGTCCCTCTGGATAGCCAGGGTGTGGTCATAGTGCCTTTGATTGGTATTCTGCATCTCTGAAAATGACCTGTTTATTATTAGATTTGCTATCCCATTGTTTCCAATAGTTATCTAAGACTCATTCAAAACTGGTCTAATTCTAACGGTTCATAATGATGTCCTTTTGCTGATGCTTCTAAACTGAAGGATATCTTACATAGAATAGAAATTATTTGGCTGCTACCATATATTTAGCCTTCAGAATCATTTAGTGTAAATTGTAATGTCTAGAAGGAGATAACTTGTCTGGCATTTGTCCTGAACCATAATAAAACTAAGGAGTTCAAAGAAATCTCATAAATGGTGTGTTTCCTCCTCTTAAGCACCAAAGACACAAAGAACGCAAAATACAGAAGGATATGATAATACCTGCCACCTCCACAAGCGTTAACCTTTGCTGATCAGTTGAGATGGCAAGCCAACAAAAGCAGTTTCCCTGCTCATCTTTCTCTCTCTCTCTCACAAGAACTTTGCCTATTGCTTCCACCAATTAGCCTTTGGCCCCACTTTCCTCCTAACATCAGCTCATTAATCCCTTAAAAACACAGATCTTGCAAATCCCCTTCAATATCACTTCTGTACAACCCCTTGGCATTACCCCTCAGACAAGAGGGGGCCAATAATGGCTTCAGGGAACATAAGGGTAGAAATCCCACTGGTGCCGTACAGCACAAAGAACTATGTTAACTTAAAGAACTGATTTTACACATACTGTATCTTGTGAGACACATTATTAAGGCAACATGGCTCAGTTTTTTCATATCAAGGACGTTAATGATCTTAATGATTGTTACTGACTTCCTGTCTCATTTTCAGATAGGCAACATGCTCCAGGCTTTACTGTCTTGTTATGAAGTGTTGTCATTTATCAGTCTGGATGTCTTAGCGTCTTGTATGAGCTCACTCTGTCTTTATGATGCTGGAGATAAGACATACCCAAAAGTAGCTCCTTTTTTCCTACACTGGCCCTCACAAATGCATTTTTGTACTAGTTTACCAATTATTATAACTTAGAGACAAATATGTTGCTGGAAATCATAGTAGCGCAGTTCTGTGGAATTGACTTTGAATCCTGGCCAATACACTGTCTGTTTACTTGCAAGTTCTCTTTATATACTGTATGGCTAAAAGTATTTGGATGCCCCTCCAACAAAAATGTTGCGTACACCTGTTTCCATGCTCACATCATGATGTATAAAAATTCAACTTGGCATAAAGCCACGCACATTCCCACACCGGGTCAAACCATAGCAGGTGAGGCAGGTGAGGGGATACTGGCGCACACAAGTTGCTGCCGCTTCTCCCTGTTAACACTTTTCGCAAAATTTGTCTTAATTTTACACTTTCTCTCACTTGTTTTATTTCTTTTATTGTATGTATAGTTCGTGGATACAGCCAACTTGAATTGCATAGTTTTGGCTTAATATTTACAGATTTTATGGACTCTACTTTGGGAACAGCTGAGTCTGTGGATCACGGGACGAGACATATGAACATTTCTTTGTACCTGGCGATCTAGGACCTCAGGATGATTTGTCTCCGTGATTGTATTCGCTATGCTGATCTGCTCCCATTTTATCTTACAATACTCTACGACTGAGAACTGATCTGCTCATACTAACCTGGCTTATGGCTCCGGGGCGATCACACCTGGAATTACCAAGTGTTACTGTTTGTGGCTGCGTTTATTACCCTTCTCTCAGTTTAGCTCTCTGTCAAGATGCTCCTGTAACCTGTATGTGTGTGTGCTAGACCATCAATTATGTTGTCTGTTAGGCTTTTCTCTGAATTTACTCTTTTAATCTTCTTTATTTATTTATTTGGTTTGTACAATGCTATATACTGTATACCCTGCCGTTCTTTCTTATATTCTGTAACTGCCTTGAGCATGGGAAAGGCGCTATATAAATAAAATGTATTATTATAGCATACTCAAGTTTTTGGTTTGGCTTTGCAAACTGGTGGCACCAAGCATCAAAGTAGTGCTACTGTTCCTGTGTGGTTTCCCTTTATTTTTTAGATTCATATCCCTGACACGGCTTTATCAAATACACTGAAATTAACTGCTTATCGTTTTTAGTTTAAGTCATCTGATTGTAATCAACCTGTAACCATATAATGGTGCACAGAGTGGCCAGACTATTCTAAATACTATAGCTGCTTTAGCGTTGTTACTCTCAGTGCACAAATGAGTATTTTAACCCACTGTATGTGAGTGTGGAATCACAGCTGCACAGCAGCTGATCAGTAAGCTCTACCACAGATTGTGTCAGGACCGGAGAGAATTATCGGGGTACAGTTTCTAGCACATACTGCCTCAGCCACACGCACAGTCTGTTTGAACTTCAGAACCTTTCATGAAGGGACCTTGCGCTTTAGAAACAGTTTCATTCCAAGAGATACAAACACACTCAATCAGTCCATCAAGTGCTCCCGGTAGAACTATTTGTACTTATAAATGTAATTACCTCACCGTAAACTTGCATTACAGTTGTAATATTGCACAACCTGAGCCACTTATGCTTTCATCTATACTAATAAAAGGCAAAGCCCTCACTGACTGACTGACTCACTGACTGACTGACTGACTGACTCATCACTAATTCTCCAACTTCCCGTGTAGGTAGAAGTCTAAAATTTGGCAGGTTCATTCCTTACAGCTTACTTACAAAAGTTAGGCAGGTTTCATTTCGAAATTCTACACATAACGGTCATAACTGGAACCTGCTTACGTACATACTATATATATGGCCATAGCCTGCAGCTCGGTCACCATGTGAGGCGGAGTTGCGTCCCTCATCGTCACGCCTCCCATGTAATTGAGTGCCTGCCCATATAAGGCCGTCCATCAGCAGCAATCCAATAGACACGCTGCCGCTAAATATTTGCGGGTGAAGGACTGTGCTTATGCAAACGAGGATGAGATGGTCAGGGATAGACTGGTGTTTGGCACAAACTCAGCGAAAGTGCGAGAGAAACTTTTAAGTGCCGGGTCTTAGCTAACATTAAATAAAACCGTGGACATCGCAAGATCGCACGACATAGCACAAGCACAGCTGAGAACCTTCGATGCATGTACTCCGAGCAGCTCACATGAACTGACTGTGAACGCAGTACGCAGAGAACAAGTGAGAGCTCCAAGGAGGGCTGAACAAGAAATGTATTGCACAATTGAGAAGGCAGCAAAAGAATATGAAGCGAGTGACGCATACAAGCATTTTCATAAGCGCAGCTACTGCGGAAACAAAGTACGGTGTAAACCTTAAGGTTAAATTAAGTTCATAGACACGCTGCCGCTGGCGTTTGTCATGCCTATAACGAATGCGATATTCGCAAGATACAAGTTTAATGAAAAGACGCAGGGTATAATCAAGACTTTTGATCACTTTGTAACGGGGTTAAAATTGCTGGTGAAGGACTGTGCTTATGCAAACGAATCAGAAGACAAGGTGTGAAGCTTAACTTTAAATTAGTTTCTTGGACACGCTGCCGCTGGCGTTTGTCATGCGTAAGACGAATACGATATTTGTGAGATACAAGTTTAGTGAGAGGACGCAGGATATAAACGAGACATTTTTAGACATGCTGCCGCTAAATATTCGCAGGCAAATCCACAACTTAATACCGGGAATGCCTGTTAAACATCTTAGATTCACGAGAACCGCTTTGGGTAGTGAACACTTCGATGAATGAAACCTGTTACATTTACAGCGGTTGACAAACACAGAGTATAACTTGAACACAAAACATCCACCAAATACGAACCTGATTGAAAGAAATAATGATAATCAAATCTTTGATGACAGCAACACTCATAACAGTGACAAAACAATTACATTGACAATCATGTTACGTTGTTTTTAAAATGTTTCCTTTTCTTTTTCATAACTTCTTTAACACACTACTTCTCCACTGCGAACCGCGGGTATTTTGCTAGTATTGTATATTTTTCATTTTTTTTTATCGTATTATTATTATTATTATTGTTATTTTACCATTTTATATGAAAAAAAGTTTATGGAGGTTTTGCATATTGAATATCACTGTACCATACAATAACAATAAAGGAATTCAATTCAATAGAAGAAAGCGCGTATTTACAGATGATGACAACTGGCTTCAAAGTCAATTTAGATTTCCAGGCGCTATCTTCTTGGAGCTCTTGATATCGTTTTTCAGATGAAATGTAGTAAAGTATATATATTACATTATACAGATACATTTTTAACTTCATTTAAATAATGTATACTGTTATTAAACATATGGATATGGTGGACAGCTGTGCCCTGTTCAGGGATTGTTCCTGCCTATCGCTGTATGCTTGCTGGGACTGGCGCGACCCTGGGTGGATAGATAGATGGAATAATTAAACATGTACTATGAAGATATTTCAATGTTCCTTAAAAGTTTTGAAGAATCTGTGTTCTAAGCTTACAGATGGTGTGACATTTATTAAAGAGCAGATTGTGTAGCGATTGGTTACTTAACGTAAGAAAAGGAAGGTCAGGAATTGGGGGTTATTATGTTTGAGAGAGACAGTACTGCTGCAATTAATTATTTCATCGAGTTTTGCACACAGCGCAGCAAGCATCTTGCGTGAGACAGAAATAATATCTGGACGGGGCGCCAGCTCATTACTACCCCTGCACCACTGTGGCCACATGTTTAATAATGCTTCAATTCATTTTATCATGACAATGATATCAAGTATACAACTTAGTATTTAAATTGTTCAGAGAGCTGCAATATCATGAATGTAATGTATTCTGTGTCTTGTCGCTGTAAGAGAAAACCTGTTTAAGAAGCAAGTAGTGATTCACATACATAGAGTACATAGAACACACAGAATACGAAACATACTAATGTGTTACTTTAGTTATGATGAGATTTGAGAAACTAGTGAATTAAAAGATTTTAAGATGAAGTTTATGATGTTCTACTTTAATGACAAAATAAACTACATGATTAAAGTGGAAATTTCGAGATTAAAGTTGACATTTTGAGCTTTTTTGCCCACTGTGTCCCTATTTAGTCTTTTCTCTGTACCCTAATAAGCCTAAATATGACATTTAGACAGTTGGCTACGACTCGCCTTTTCATGGCGACTTCTTCATTTTTTTCGGCACTGTGCGACTTTCTGAACTTGAACTGTTGATCAACTTCCTTTTGTTGTTTCTACAACTGCTTAAACCAACAAATAGTATGTTTTCCTTGCCTCCACTTGGCATTTTGCTGATATTCTTCTTTTTTCTCTTTTTTCTCTGTGCTTTTGCCATTGTCTTTTCACAGAACACTGAATTTATGGGAATATTTATATTGATTTGCATATTCAAAGAGGCGTAATTCTGGGAGGAATCTGGGAGGGGCGGCAGGCGCGTGCACAAGCGTTACATTTCACACAGAGCAGGATTTATGTAGCAGAAGAACGTGGAAGTTGACTTACACATGGTTTTCTGTATCTGAATTTTTTTTTTTGTGCGTACGCACATTTCGACTTTTGTCCGTACACCATGTTTTAGTATGCATAAGGCCCCAGGTGTTTCGGCCACACCCATTGATAGCAGGTGCATAAATTCAAGAATATAGGAATGCAATATCCATTGACAAACACTGGCAATAGAATGGGTCATGCTGTAGAGCTCAGTGACTTGAAATGTGGGACTGTCATGGGATGCAACCTCCACCACAATTCAATACATGATATCTTTGTTCAACTAGACCTGTCTCAATGAACAGTAAATGTCATTATGGTGAAGTAGAAGTGTCTAGGAGCAACATTAGCTCAGCCTTGAAGTGTTTGATCATGCAAACTCTTAGTGGAAAGAAAAGGATTAGATTGTGAGCCAGGTATTCTCCAACATGAGAACCTAGCTTTATAAATGCTTTGTTGGTTGAATAAGCCCACTCCAAAGTCTTGTGGAAAGCCTTCATAGAAGAGAGGAGGCTCTAATAGCTGCAAAGGATGGGCAACTCGATATTAAAACCAATGGTTTTGCAATGGGCTATCCAACAAACTCATATAGATGTGATGGTCAAGTATTCCCATACTTTTTTTCCACATAGATCTGCATGAGCTTCCTGACAGATTTTAAAGTTGTGTACAGTGACTAGAAAAATCTAAACTGGCCAATATGAAGGTGTGTCTGTAAAAGACTTCTGTCCCATCTAGCATTGCACCCAGTACTGCCAAGATATGTTCAGAATCCCCTCAATAACTCGAAATTACTGGGATCAGTAAAAGAGTGGATGGATCTGTAGTTTTCTTTTTGAATTAACAGATGTTAAGCATAAATTTTATTGCAATGACAGAATCAGAGGTATTTTTAAACTTTGAGAAATCAATCAAGGGAAAAGAGGAAAGAAGGTTAAAGTTTCACAGGCATGTAATGAGAATAAAGCTAAACAATATCGGGAGAAGCATCATGCATGTAGAGGTACTGGGACTGGGGAGAAGAGGAAGGCAATAGTGGATAAAGTGGGTGAAGGGGGAATCCAAGATAAAGTGGTATTAGGCAAGGAAGTGTACAACAAACAAGAATGGAACAGGCTGGTCAAACATAGCGACCCCATATGAAAGTTTTAAAAGATGTTAAACCTAAATAAGTCTCCAAGTGATTAACAATGTAATATTTCATTATGAAACCAGTAACGGCGCAGTGCACAATAATGTACAGCCAATACACTTGACTTGAGCATTCTTTTTCTCTGTATGCTTAGCATTTGTTTGCTCAGAGGTTGATATGTTTGCTGCTTCCTGAGCAGCTCTTCTTTTCTCCACCCTAGCAGCCTGCTTCTTTTCTTCTTTCATCTGCACCTTTTCATGTTAAAACCGATTAAGTCAGTGTTTGTGTTGCAATTACTTAGTATGTTTTCCTTAATTTTTTACTTATGCTGGCACTTAAGTCTTCAATCTGCCTCAAGAATGATTTAACATATGAAGAGGTGGGGGAAGTGACGGTGAAGGTGGTAGGGATGAGAACAGCGCCCGTACACATGCGCTGCTCGGCTGCCCTGGTGACTGCTGCTGAGAGTTGATTGTACAATAAAAAAAAATAAAAAGAGGAATAACCTTGGAGGTCAATCATCACCCCGAAAGTGGATAGCAGACATCACATAGTATATGTGTGCCAAATTTCAGGTCAATAGTTCAAACGGTTTGCGAGCTACAGGTGATTTTAAATCCTGGACAGACAAACAGACAGCCACAGTAGCGTATTATATAAGATATGTTGGCTAGAGCACAATTTTATGAAGGGGTCTCAGATCTTACTTGTATTGCTTTGTGCACTAATGCCTAGTCTAATTTCTCTTTTACTGTTTACAGAGCATATAAAAAGGCAGCTATTAGGCTCCGTAGTAAATTGTTGGATGGCCAAAACAAGTGGGAAGATAAATTCAGATGAACTCCATGCAGAAGTGCTGTAGATTAAGAGGATTTTCGAGCAGTCTTCCTCTCTAAAATCAGGGAATCCTGAGCAACAGATACAGCATCTTAAACGAACAGAATGGGATTTTATTTATTATTACTGAAAAAAATTGAAAGAAGTATCATAGTCATACATAAAAAAATTGTCCTAAAATACTGCCATGTAAAGCACCAGGTTCCAATCATTCACCACCAGTGTGGCACTTGAATTCACCTTCAGGTGCTCCCCAGGCAATCCTTCCAATGAGATATTCCTATAATTTCCAGTAAAACGTTGACAGAAACTTACTTTGTTATACCTCCTGTTATACCTCAATATGTCACCATCAATATGGATGTTCTTTTTAGATGTCTTCTGCTGTGGACTGACACTTCTTTCATCTCAAAGACATGAGCCTCTGCCATGAACCTGTATATTCTGTGTTTATCCACCCCCACCATTTTGACACACTATATTCAAACATCTCTATCATCTACACTGTAAGATCACCAGAGTTAGATTAACTTTTGCTGTTTAATTAACCCTTAAAAGTGTATATATGGAAACAGTATTTACATGTGTACACATCAAGTGTCAATTTAACACTGGCAATTTTCAACATGTATATCACAGGTAGCCCTAGACTGATGGTTGATGTATCCCCAGTCCAGTTCCTGTGCAAGCTGAAAGGGCCTTGAGCATACAATACATTGCAACACAGAATTTAACACTACCCAGATATGACAGGTATCACTTAATGCAGACCCAGCTGTTGCCACTGGCAACCTAGCTATAAAAAGGAAAATAAATGAAATAAAATCTGTTCCCTGCATATGGCCTTAAGCTGCTAATGAAGACTGAGTTATGTAATTTGCATATGTTTTTAATGTTCAGTATTTTTCATCCTTGGAATATGATAAAGCAAGGCTTGTCGAAGAAAGACTCCACTCTGTCCAATTTTGCTGAAGAAAGTAGTACATGAGATGCTCTCTTAGAGGAGACCAGCTTGCTGTCTCTTACTGAGTGCAGCTTTTTGACGGCTAGATTGGTCAAGTTTATATTAAAATAAATTGCCATAAGCAAAACTCTGAAGCTCTGTAAATATGTCCTGCCAAGCTTCTGACATGGATGAATGGCTTGTACTTCAAGATCATCATTTATTGTGTCGGCAAAGGCACCTCATTCACAAATAGCTTTTTTATTGAGAGCACTGTGCACATGCAATTTTTTTCAGACGATTCTGCTTTGAAAATATGTTACACTTTGCTCTACATAAAGTGTTTGAGCCTGTAAAAATCTGTGTATGTAAATTTTTACAGACACAATAAAAAGTGGACGCCTAAAGCAATTCTTCTCAGCTTGATTAAGAGTAGTCTTAATGGATAAGTTTTACTTACAGGAATTAAATGGGCTGAATCAGCTCTTCAGTCAAAGATCAATAATGTGTTTCTTGAATATAGTTACCCTCTAGTGGGAGAGCACACATCAAATTGCACATTCTTGTTATCACATAGTCTTGAGTTGTCCTATAGATTCACTCTCAGATAACCTTAGAACAAAGTAGGCATTGCCAATAGAAGCTCAGCTCCACCTTCATCTGGATTCTTGAGTGAATGGCTGAACTGCAGCTTACACCAATACTTTGGCCAGCCCTGTACCTCATCTGATAATAAAGGTGTAAATAAGAGTTGAGCTGACACCTCTGCAGAGAGTCCCCCAGACAAAAATGTCCCCAAATGAACATTCTTTTTTGGCCTTACCCATCCACTAACTGAACTCTGGCAGGATGTGATGAACAAAATAACGCAACTATTAGTTCTATAACTGATTACAACCTTGATGCAATCACCAGAGGTTACGCCTTCTTTCAAAACTAGCTACTTTTATCTCTTCTTTCTTTTTGGAGTAGCTGTAAGCTGAGGATTTGTTCACTTTGGGGAAGCTGAATGCTGATGATCTGTTCTCTTTGTGAGTTGAAAGCTGACTGGCCCCTCTCTTTGTGGTGAGAAGCCACCTACTCTCATTGGAGCAAAAATCTCACAAACCTTCATTAGCTTTGAAGCTGCTTTTCATAAAGCCTGGCAGCTGGACACCCACATACTAGCTCTAAAATCCACTCTGCCAAGCCAAGTTTTGTGCCAAAACCTGGGTTAAGTCTTCAGCAGCTACACTCTTGTACGAGAAAAACTAATGCTTTTCTCTATGAAGTTGCAGACGACCCAGAAAACAGCATAACAATGACCTGAGAAAAGCAACATCACACCACATCATGTCAAAGGACCATGTAGTAAAAGACAAAGAGTACACTCCATTGCAAACAGAATCATTCACTTGAATCGAGAGGAACAACCCAACTCCACACAGCATCCTTAACCTTTTTATCATTAAACTGTTTCTCTGTGCCATGATAAATTAGAACTCTAAATAGCCAGTTAACAGGGCCTAATTTCATGTCATTTATTTCTGTTTGCTTCTTCTATTGATTATGTACATTTTTCTTTGTGTTCATTTGTATGTAGAAATGGCAAAGATTATGTCCTGTGTGTTTTGTGGGTGGTTCTACAAGGGGCGTGCCACCTGCCAATCTTCACTAGGAACTGCCCTCTGCCCTATTTATGGGTTGGGCCTTCCATACTTCCTGGCAGTTCATTGCGAATGCACTAGGGAGTGGAATGTTTCTTGTGATTACTGTGCTTTGTGTTTTTGCTTCTTGATTTTCTGCTGTTTCAACTCTATGTTCTGTGTTTTGACTTCATTTTTGGATTCAGTTTTTGACTTGTGTTTACTGATATTTTGAACCTCTGCTCTGTTTTAACAAATTTCCTTTAATTCTGTTTTGGGATTTTGTTCACTGCGGATTACCTTGCCTTTTTCAAGCAATTCCTTGTGCTCTTTGGAGCTTCGTGTATTGCAGAGTGTTTTGGAAAATAAATCTTTTATTTTATTAAGTTTTGCAAGTCCCTTTTTGTTTTCTAGTCAGGGTGTTTGATGGTGTTTTCCCCCCTCTAGTGGGAAACTTTGGAATGTGTTTTGGTACCTGTGCTTTGGAACTCTCCAGTTTCACGATACTGTGTTATGTTTGTATGTCTTGTGTTATACCTTCTCTGTCGATATACAGTATATGCAGTTATCATATTTCTATAATCCTTGTATTTATCTATAAGTTGTATTTTGTTTCTTAAAACTTGTTTGCTTCAGTTACTTTGATAGAAGTCTAATGACTGGAAACAGAGAAAGGTAAGCAAAATAAAGTGGACCTCACCAAATTATTTAATTACGTAGCTTTGCTCTCCATTTAAGATGGGTTGAAATCTAAGTAATCAACTTAGACTTTAGTATATTCAGCATTAACATTTACAGTACAAAATCTATAGGAGAAGATTTTGTAATACATGTATTAATAAAATAAATTACATTTTCATTCCAACAGACGGCTTACCACAAACATTAAGCACTATTTTTTTCAAATCTCACACCAAATTGCATAGCAATTAAATGGACACAGATACACTGACACACACGGACACATTTATCCTTTTATTGAGGAGAATAAGTTGATTTCTCCCTGACTGGCACTTACTTTCTGTTTGACGTATTCAACGATAATATTTACAGTACATTATATATTGGAATGTATTTTGTTATGAATGTAGAAATTAAATTTATTTTTCATTCTAGCAAATGGCATATAACAAGCATTAGCACCTCTTTTACAAATCACATACCAAATGACATTAAATAGAGACACAGCAACCGGATGGAAACACAGATAGACAGAAGCTTGTCCTTTTATTAAGGTAGATTACTGGCATAGCCAAAGGCATATCTGATAATTAACTGATTGATTAACAGCATTCATTTTTTTTTCACATCCATACCATTTCCTAAATTTATTTGGTATCCCCAAGTGAGCACTAAACAGAGATCCCTCCTTTCTTTCCTGCATTACTCTAGTCACTCCATATCCAACAGATTGGTGTTGCTTGCAAAAGGCCCCCTCCCAAGCGACCGAGCAATATTTATTTCTTATTAAATAAGATGGCACAAGTAGCCATAAAGCATCACCCCAAAATTATTATAGCCTCCTTATGCTGCTGCCCATATATCCTAAATGCAACTGCATTAAATATCCCTTAAATGCACATTTAAGCAAACAACTTTCATTTTATATTTATATTCATATTGTAGACTGATAGTGAATGCCTTACCACAACCCCTTTACAAGGATAAAGGTAGAAGGATGTAGTGAGAAGTCAAGCAAAATGACACATTTTATTGGCTAACTAAAAAGATTACAATATGCAGGCTTTCGAGGCAACTCAGGCTTGTCATTTTGCTTGATTTCTCACGACATTCATAATCACTAACACGGTACAACACCCTAGTACTACAAGTGCAAGGATCAAATTGACACTAGCATACAAGTGTACAACTGATTGGGGTCAAACACCTAAACTAGGAGAGTTCTCCTTTACCTTAACTTACTTTGTGATTTGTTATTCTCTGCTCCACAGAGACACTAATTGCCACCAAACTCAGGTTTGCCCTTTCAGAATCTACCTATCTAAACTAACATTTTTATAAACATTTTTTGTAATTGGAGTACATGTAGATAAGGTGATTTTCTCAAAATCTCACCATAGCCAAGCGCAGAGGTCACCTAGTAGCTGTTATAATTCTTGGTTGTTTTGTTTGTCCTTTCTAATTCTTATAAATTCTGTTGCAATTAATATTAACTTTTAATGTATGTTAGATATTTTATTATGTTACCATTTTGTGTTATTTTTCCTGGATGCTGCAATATTGTTTTAGCTGTGTTTTGTTTTTTTTTTTACTTTTTGATTTGTTTTGGTTCTGACAAATTTTTTTAATTAATTTTAAATCTCTCTTTGCCAACTGAAAGACCACAATTTGGCTTTACCCTTAAATATCTTTTTTTCTTTTTTTTTTAAATCTCCTGGTCCTGTACATCCCAATAATTCAGTTCACTCTCATCATGGCCTTAACAGCAGCCTTGCAGTTTTTAAATTTCCAGTGCCTGGTTATTTTGATGCTGGCTTTTAAAATTCTTTTTTTAATGCTATTTTCATCTTTCATTTTATTTCAGCAGTTTTATTAACTATTGACCATTAGTATTTAACTTATTTTTATGGTGACATAGAACAATTACCTTTTATTCAGACAGAATTGTTAAAGTTTACTTCTCATTCAACTTAAAAAAGGCTATTAAAAATATGAAGAAACATTAAAAAATATATGCTGTGCCATAGAAAGAGGAATGTAGATACATGAAGATAAGCTGATAACACTTATTTCCACATATTTTTATTTAATTTAAACACATTTTCCAATAGAAAGTTTTAATTTCAGTTATTTTTTTGTCTTAACTTTTAGTTTTAGTAATTATTATTAACATAAGAACTTGGTGCAATGCCTTACCCACAATTGCAGTGTCAAAGTCTGCCCCACTAGTAACAAAATAATTTAATAAATTTCAGGCTGCAATTCAAAACTCCATGAGTACCCATGCTGTCCATTAATAAAGAGAAGTATAAAGCTAGCCCTGCATGTACTGTAACACTGCAATTATCATTATCTACAAATGGTGTGTCCTCATGTCAGTAGCTATTGTATCTGTTGTGATCTCTTTAGTGGTAGAAATAAGAAGAAAAGGAAAAAAAAAACTAGAAAATGAATCATTTTTAAGGAAAGGGCAAAAGCATGTCAAAGACAGATGGACATCAGCAAGGCAGAATACCAGTTAGAACACTGAATGACATATCCCAAATGGCAAAACCAAAAATGTAGTCCAAAAACCGTAACACTAAAGATATTAACGTTTACCTTGACAGATGCTAAACCCAAGTGATTTTATTCCACTTTCTGAGATGTTTTTGTGCAAACTATATTAAATATGTTAAGCACCTTGACATCAGATGTGGCCAAGTTCACATGGCTGAAAATCAATTCTCAGCAGTAAGCAAGCAAAATGAACGACTAAGTCAAAATGATTCCTTAATTTTGAGATACAGTGGTACCTCAGTATATGACCTTAATCCTTGGACTTATACGAAACAGGACGTATACCAAACTAAAGAAATAATGGGAAAATAATTAATCTGTTCCCATGAAAAAAAATCTTATTGTTATTGGCATATTATCTCTTTTAGGGCGGATGTCGACTTTTGTCGACAGGAGGGGTTGAGGGCGCATCCAGGGATAGAGGGCGATAATCAGCTGTTAATGGCGACAAATCTCACTGTCACGTCACAGGCATTCCCTCTGTGCTTGAAGGAATGCTAGACTCGTTGACTCGGCAACTAATCCTAGCGTGTGCGTAAGTTGCAAAATGTAAACAATGGCAAGATGGCATCGACATGTGACAAGGGAGAGAAGTGAGTGCAGAAAAGAAAACACTCAGCAGACAATGTTTTGCGCATTATCGTGGAGTCGGACTCTGATTTTTAAGAATTGGACTTTATTGACAGTGATCAGGAGATCGAGCAAGAGAGTGAGAAGCCGGCATCAGCTGATCAAACACCAGCCGATGCCACGCCAGCGGATCTGCTGCCAGTTGAGCGCTTCGCGCAGCCAATGCATCTACAGCAAGGTTCACGTGGGATAAATACACAGATATTGATCCGTTGAGAGCCGATCTGGCTGCTGGACTTCACAAGACGGCATGGCTTGCTGTTGGACACGACAGATCACCAGCTGCTGTACTTCAGGCTCCTCTCTCCTGAGGCTGCTTTTCAGCTACCATCAGACGAGATAAACAGGTAGGCAGAGAAAGTTTTTGAATCGCGGGCTACGTTTGCATCGCATTCTCGTTTTTCAAAGTGTAAACCCACAACAAAAGATGAGATAAAGCTTGCTGTGGTATTACAAATAGAGATGGGACAGAACTGGTGATATAACTTCAGGGAGCATTGGTCCAAACATGCTTTGTCCCCTGGTGGCTTTGGACAGGTTATGCAGCATGGTGATAGGTACGTGCTGCTGCAAAGTTTTATTCACTTCTATAATAAACAGAAGCAAATCCCATGGGGTGAGCCAGGCTATAATGCCATGCATAAAGTTCATAAAGTTTCAGAAGATGAAAAGAGGTGACAATACGGTTTTCATGCGGGCAGAAAACTTGGTGGCAGTGGAATGGCACAATGGCAAAAGAGTGACTTGTCTCTCTATAGTACACGCTAACAATATATCTGAGAAAGTGCAGCAACAGAAAATTGAAAAGTAGGCACCAAAGCAACACGTATTGTAAGCAGTGCAATGTGCCAATGACTGAAATTGGCTGCTTTGAGCGAGATCAGACTTTGCAGGACTTTCCTGTGTAAAATGTATGTGATATGTATGTGAAATCATAGAGTATGCCGGTTCATACAACATGCAAGACAGTAACATTTGTCAAAAGTAAATATTTTTTGTTGATTTGATATGTTAAAAAATGTCTTTGTGTTCTTTTTTAAAAAATGTTAGTTTTTGGAAAAATATTCAGCCCTGGGAGATAAGAAACAAAAAAAAAAATTAGCTCTAAAAGAGTTAAACATTGATGGGGTTGTATAAAATAAACACTGCTTAATACTAAAATACATAAATACAAAAGCAATTAGATGAAATAAATGAAAATTTAACCTCACCTTACTTTTTAATAACGTCTTTGTTTTTCACAATCGTAGATACCGTCGTTCTCGGCAAACGGTATGCAACAGCCATGTCCCGGATATGCATGCCACCTTCATACTTTTCAACAATCAATTCAAATTTACGTGAAAAAACACAAAATCACGTTGTGACGATGCGGGTTTGCTGTATGCTCCCATCTGCTGTCGGGGATCCCTTGAACCCTACACCGTCGATAATGTTACCGATGAGCTTAGCAGTGAGGCACAACAAAGAATGGGGATGGTGAAAAAGTGCTAAGTGCTTTTATTAAAACAATCAACAAAACAAGGTGTTCAAATTAAACTGCATTGTCCAAAGTTCCAATAAATAATCCATAAAATCAGAAGTGAAACATGGAGGTTAAAAACAATAGGAAAAAGTCTTCTTAAAACGAGGTTAAAATACAGCAGGACGCATTCTTAAAAAAAAAAAATAAAACCAAGAAGCCTGGTGCCTTTTTACCTGGCGGCCCCCCTGCTTCCCAACAGGGGAGTTGCCCTACTTGCAGCTGACCTTCACTCTGCCTACTTCAGCTGTTCAGTTCACCTCTCCGATCCCTAGCTCCGGTAGGCTCCTCCTGACAGCGACTTGGGATCCACAGCGACCAGGGTGCCTACACTGGGGAATACACTCACCCAAGTCCTTACGCGGAAAGTCACCCTCCTTTCGATCAATCCCACTCCATGATCACTCAACAGGAGTGACCACTACTACTATTCCCCGGGTGTTGGCCCAACACCCAGGCTCCCTGTTCAGCTGCAACGCGTTCCTGCACTGTCTCTCTCTCTCTCTCTCTCTCAACCTCCCATCCATTCTTTCTTTTTCCTCCCCTTCTAGCCGACTCGAGCTTCTATTTATCAAGATAAGCAGTCCCAGGATCAATCACGAATGCGGATGGTCACTCACCTGTGCACTTAGGTGAGAAACGCCCACATCACAAATTGCCCCGAGAACCACTTCAGCCACACAACCACCATGCCCTCTCACCAAGCCGCGAGCGCGATGATTATTTATTTTAAAACTGGCCTTTGACAGGAGCTGTGGACCTGTTATACCACACATGTGAAAATTCACAGAGAGTTATAGCACGGGTTGTTCACTGAATGCTAGCAACTGGCGCACTGATGCTCGTGGGCAGTCGTGGCTTTGTCTCAAGAGAGGTAAACAAGGGTAGCATGCGAGTCATATTTTTGCATCCAAACAGGACGTATACCAAGTTGGACTTATTCCAAAGCGAACGTATACCGAGGTACCACTGTACTTTGACAGTATCTCCCTTATTATTAGTATCCTATTCACACCCTTGCAGTGTCACTTTTTGTATGATCAACTCAGACACTCCTTAACTCAGGATGGACTAGGAGATCATAGCTTTTTCTAGGATGAATCAGAAATAGAAAGGAATATTCTTTACCCTGAATTCCATAGGCATGTGAACTACCACCTTCATATTCATTTTAAAACTCAGCACTGAGATTCCATCAGAGCTCTTAGGTTGGAATGTATAACAGAGATTTTCGAGAACTTCACCATTGTGTTAATAGTTATCTGTCCTGGTCGAGTCATACACTAGTCACATTCTGCTGTTTCTGGTAGCTACAACTATCATATGTTAATATGATATCTTTCTGTCATTTTAAGTATTGCATCAGTTTATGTCTTAAAAACAGTAAATAGAGTTTAGATAAGCATTATGGTCTATAGATATACGTGTTAAAATGCTGCGGCTATTTTGACATGGCATGTTTGCATTTCTAGTTAGGCAGTAATGTTAAATTTCTTTAATTAGATTTTTAGTCCGAAGATGGATGTAGTCCAGCCTCATCTGTGCATCTACTGGTATTATTAGGCAGATTTTGTGATTCTGGTGTTTTGAGCACCGAAATCTGCATCTGCTGTGGCTCTTCATTTTCAGCTCTCTTAACAGCAGTCCTTTTGATGAAATGTGACACACCATTTACTTCAAATACATAATTTGCCATTCATATTTTTATATGTATAGGTGCCAGTTCTTTGAAGCTTACATAGACTCAAATAATATTTTCATAACACTGAACAACAACAGAGAGCACAAACAGCACCTGCGACAACATATTCAATTTAGCATTCGTCCATTGATGCAGCCGAATGGCAATGTATAATCTGATGCTACAGAAAGATTTTTCCCATGTTTCAGGTTATGTTTATTTTTAAAATGTGAAATGTGCTCTCTGCACATGCGACAAACCTTTATATGTCTAATAGAGTTGTTTTAGGAGATTTTTTGACTTTAGATGGTTCATTATAAACAGAAGATTGATCTCTGTCGGACCAGGTTAACGAGAACACTGATGCTCTTTAGTTGAAAGGACAGAATTATGCAATTATCCATCACAGTTGTCTTCTGTGGCTTTCCATACCTGCTGGTGTTGCTGAGTTCACCAGTGTGTTCCTTCTTTTTAAAAATGGTTGATTTGACAACTCCTCGTGTTTCTGCTATCTCTCTAAAGGGTTTGTTTTGTTTTTGCATCCAAATGGTGGTTTGTTTTTACTTGCATGGATAGCTCTTTGGATTTCACGTTGAGAGTTCACAGAAACAGCTTCCAAATGCAAATTCCACATTTGGAATCAATTCCAGACCTTTTACCTGCTTAATAGTTAATGACATAATGAGGGAACTGTTCCCACCTGGCTATGGAACAGCTTGCCAGTCAAATGTCCATTTACTTTTGTACCCCTGAAAATAGGGGAAGCATGTATGAAAATGTCTGTCTTTTCTTAACAGCTCAAACAATATTTTTGCTAAGCCCCTTGAATTAAAGTTGAAAGTCTATACTTCAGTCACATCTTGATTGCTTTGTTTCAAATCCATTGTGGTGTTTACAGAGACATTTTCTTTTCATTCCATTATACTATGTTCTTATACAGTAGTCACCCTTTAATAGATCTGCCCCAGTGTCTGAGCAGAAAATCACATGCCAAAGATAGACAACAGATTATCCAACAGTATGGTTTGGACATTAAGAAAGCATACAAGCCAAGTATCAATCCAAAGCCTATGCACCTAAAAGTTGCATTGCTACCTTTGATGTCACAATGCTACCCGAGATGTGATTAAATCCGACAGGTAAAATAACCAAATGAGAAGTATAAACTAATTTGTCTCTTCTTATTTATAAACCCCCACATGCTCATATGTCAGGCATGTTAAGCAAGTTCCTAGGAGGCCTCAATGAGAAGTGCAGGCATGTTATTATCTTGTCACAATTTTGTTTTTTCTGTCTGCCTGTTCCCTGCTAGCCAGATGATACTCTTGGATACAGACATTCAGTTTTTGGAGACAACATAAAAAGCAGGTCTTCTGGGAATGAGTAGCTAAGCTGTTATCTATCCCAGTTGCAGACAGAGGTGTGGTAACTTGGCTCCAGGCTTTAGCTGCAAGTCACTCTGGTTGCTCCAGACAATTTGAGCATGACAGGCAGCTCCTTCTGTTCTGGATAATGTGATAGAATCTTTATATATTCATTCAGCTGCATCAACTCTTTAGGGATGGAGTTCTGCTGACTTGCCAAATTCATGTTATTGATTGTTGACACATTCTGTGCTGTCTGCCATCCTTACTAGAATGAGGAGAAATGTGACTATTTTTGAGAAGAATAATACATTTTTTCTTATGTTTTTATATTACTAAGCTACTTTATATTATTAATGTAAACTCCCTATGATACAGGTTTAGCATGCTGGATGCCCTGTGAACATTCAGGGAGACTTTGTTGTAATAGTACCAAATAAGCTATTCTGGCCAGCAATGTAAAATGCTATGTCTTTCTGCACTCAGAGCTTTACCTGCACAGACAGTAAATAGGTTTAATACTAAGAACGTTTCAGCTTTGAAAAGGGTCATATACTTTGCACAAATATGATGAACATTTATTAACTTGCAGTCTTCTGAATAACAAGAGGATGATGAAATTTTGGTGTCACACAGCTCTTAAAATTTTATGTTCCAGTTACTTATATTTTCCATTACCTGACCATGCATGCCTGTCCTTAAATCATTATTTCCTTGTTTTATTCTTTGTTACAGAAGTGATGAAACATCATTTAACAGAGCCAGTTATGTGGCTTTCTCTTTCTTTCTAACTAAATAGTAGAGTACAATACTGTGATTTTTATTTGCAGTTACATTAATTGCTTCATTTGTAGTTTTCTGTTTTTATTTTACTTGTGAGTATTTGTGTCACACAAATGTAAGAGGGTTGTCTTTTTTTTATTCCAGCATGGCTGGCACCTATATTGATCCTTTTCTGTTCATACCACAGTTGTTTGGTCATTCATTTCACTGAGTGTCAACTGTTCAGTTTCTCTGGCACCCCATGTGTGTCTGAATGGCAGTTCCTTTAAGCCCTTTTTCTCAAATAGTGGGGCGCGCCCCCCCTGGGCTCCATCAAGGGGGGCGCGTTTGACCTCGGGGAACATGCTTTTTTATTTTTCTTTTAAATTTTTTTTGAATTTAGAATGCACTTTAAATCTTTTCTGTTACATTTAATAAAGCTATTCTTTGTTGTAAATTGGTCCATATTTCTTTTTTTATTCTCTTATACGTTAATAAGGATACAGTGTTATACAGAGGTTTACTTATAACAATTTTATAGACAGATGATACTATTTGTAATGAACATTGCAACAGCGGAGAGAGTCGCACACAGACCAGCACAGCTACTGGGCTCCATACATTTGAGAAGCCCCTTTGTTTGCTACAATATCATTCTATCAATATCTTTCTACAATATCAAAGTCCAAAGTCAAAGCCAAAGCGAACTTTATTGTCATCTCAACCTTATACAAGTATACAGATAGACAAAATTGTGAAGCTCAGGGTCCACAGTGTAACAACATAAAGTGCAAATAATAAATTAAAATTAAATTAAAAATAGAATTAAAATTGAAATTTAAAATTAAAACACGAACAAGACAAGACATTGTGCAAAGACAAGACAAAGAAATAGCAGCAATATTGATGTATAATAAGCAATATGAACATTGATGCAATGTATGGTATTTGCAATCTAGATACATACATATAGTCAATAGATATATAATATAATTAATTAATAAATAAATAATCAATATAGATAATACAGAAATTATCAGTGTATGATAATAGTTGTTTAAGACATGTGTAAACAATGACAGGTCAGAATGTTTCACAGCAGAAAGATATCAAGAGTGTCAAAATACTTAAAGGTTAGTATGAGATTTTCAGTTCTTTTTCTACATGCACACTCATCTTTGCAGGAAAGTGGATTGCATGTATAAAAGTTCTGTTTTTAGAGGTGGTTGAGGCAATGTGGAAGATCCCAGGGGACGGCATGTTGTTAAGGAGTCTGACAGCTTGGGGGTGAAAACTATCCTGCAGCCTGACAGATCTGGCTCTGATGCTGCAGTATCTTCTCTTGGATTGCAGAAGTGTGAAAAGTTCATGTGAGGGGAGTAAGGGATCCTACACAATGCTGCAGGCCTGGCGGACACTGTGTTTGTAAAATATGTCCAGTAGTGAAGGGAGAGGCACCCTAATAATGTTTTCTGCTGTCTTCACTATCCTTTGCAGGCGCTTGCATTCAGATATGTTGCAGTTGCCATACCAGACCGTGATGCAGCTGGTCTGAACATTCTCAATGGTGCCTCTGTAGAACATGGTGAGGATGGAAGGGGAAAGACTTGCTTGCTTCAGCCGCCTCAGGAAGTGTAGTCTCTGCTGGGCTTTCTTGATTAGTGATGAGGTGTTATGCATCCACGTAAGTTCCTCAGTTATGTGCACACCGAGGAACTTGGTACTCATAATTGTCTCCACATCTAAACCGTTGATACTGAGTGGAATGTGGGCAGGATGTGATTTTCTGAAGTCCACAATTATCTCTTTTGTATTGTCGACATTGAGAGATAGATTGTTGTCTTCACACCCAGTGGACAGCCATTCCGCCTCATCTCAAAATGGTGTTCATCATCCCTGCTTATCAGTCCCAGCACCGTCGTATCATCCACAAACTTGATGATGTGGTTGGTGTTGTGTGTGGCTGTGCAGTCGTGAGTCAGCAGGGTGAAGAACAGTGGACTAAGCATGCAGCCCTGCTGTGCTCCAGTGCTCAGTGTGAGGATGCTGGAAGTGCTGCAGCCCATCCAAACTGACTAGGGCCTCTCTGTCAAGAAGTCCAGGATCCAATTGCAGAGGGTGGTGTGTAGGCCATTTTAAGTATTACATCACTTTATGACATAAGAACAGAAAATAAAGTTTAGATAAGTACAGTATTTTGGTCGGTGGTTGTACAATTTGTTAAAGCGCTGCAGCAATTTTCCATGGTATATTTGCATTTCCATTTAGGCAATAATATTAAATTTCTTTACTTTTTCATTTAGATGTGCGGTCAGAAGATGACTGTTGCGTAGCCTCATCTGTGCATCTACTGGTGTTGTTGACAGATTTGTTGATTCTGGTGTTTTGAGTACTGAAATCTACATCTCCTGTGACTCTTCATTATCAGCTCTCTTAATGGCAGTCCTTTTGACGGAGTGTGACACACAGTTTACTTCAAATGCATGTTTTGCAGTTTATATTTTCATGAATATAGTTTTCATTCCTTTCAAGCTTACATTGAACACTTCATTAATTGTAATAACTCTGAACAAAACACAGCACCTGTGACAACGTATCATTCACGTTTACCATTCATTCATTGATGCCATTAAATGCCAGTGTATTATCTGATGTTACAGAAAGGTTTTTCCATTGCATATAGTTGTTTATCTTTAAATGTACAATGTTCTTTCTGCACACATAACAAACATTTTTATGTTTTACAGGAATTGTTTAGAAGAATTTTCATTTGTAGATGGTTCATCATAAAAGGAAGATTGCTCTCTGTAGTACCAGGCTAATGCGAACACCCCTGAACTTTGTAGTTCAAAATTTCTGTCCCATTTTAGAATGTGGCCTTCATTTTACCCAGCCAGCTTTCAGCAAAATTCACTCATGAGTATGTGTGTATGTATGTATGTATGTATGTATATATTGTGGGGTACAGCTCGGACACAGACAGGTAGACATGTTCTTTCTCCACACACGTTTATTTACAAGTTTCCAAACACAAGTAAAGTGCACTAACCCAGTGCCGCAGCACCAATCACCCCTTACAGTCCTGGCCACACAACAATGCCTTGCTCAGTCCTTCTGACAGTCTCCACACCTCTCCTCCGAGCTCCGTCCTCTTCCACCCGACTCTTGCTCTCGACTGGAGGGAGGCGGTCCCTTTTATCTGCACCCGGATGAGCTCCAGGTGCTCCCCGACAATCTTCCGCTGACACGCCCCAGTGTGGCGGAAGTGCCGGCTGTTCTCCCGGAAGCTCTCCGGGTGTCCCTGCTTCTCTTCCCCCCAGCACTTCCTAGTGTGGCGGAAGTACTGGGGTCCAGGGTTCCCAAGGCATTGGGGCACCTCCTGGCGGTGACCACGGGCTCCTACAGGGTGGGGCTTCCATGCCCTGAACCCGTGGCCCCTAAAGCAACCAGGAAGGCGGCCCCCACGTGATCCCAGATGGGAGCACGCCCATTTCCGGTCCTCCAAGGTGTCCTTGGCCAGGTCGTGGCCCCTGGCATCCTCGACAATATATATATATATATATATTGTAACAAAGGCGCTATGTAGGCACCGGACCCGATACAGATGGACACAGAGACACGTATATCAAGTACAAGACCTTTATTTTTCTTCACCTGTGGGCGCACGTCTTCCCCGTGACCCACAGGCAATACACAGTCCTACAAACCACCAGTCCAGCTCACAGCAACACCACCTTCCTTCCTTTACCATCACTCCTTCTCAAGCTTTGTCTCCTTCCTCCCAACTCTGGCTCTCCGAGTGGAGGTGGCTGGCCCTTTTTATAACCCATCCGGAAGTGTTCCAGGTGCTTGACCACCTGGTCCTAATTGCACCTCCAGGTGGGGCTGAAGATTCGTCCAGCCAGGCTGCTGAGTCCATGCAGCTCCCCCTAGTGGCCATCCGAGCCCCCAACCAGGCTGTAGAGCACTCCATCTCACATGGAGCCCTGTGGGTGGTTGGGGAATCACCGTCAGCCATGGATGCTGCCACCAAGTTTCCCGGGGGAGGTACTGGAGTGCCCATGGTGGCTCCCCCGGAACATCAGCAGCAGGGTCGTCCCTGCTGGGCATGGGACCCGGCTGTCCATCACAATATATATATATATATTGTCAGGGATGCCAGGGGCAACGACCCGGCCGGGACCCCTTGAGGGACCAGAAGAGAGTCAATGCCCACCCTGGATCACGTGGGGGCTGCCTTCCTGGTTGCTTTGGAGGCCACGGATAGAGGGCTTGGAAGCCCAACCCTGTAGGGACCCGTGGACCTCAGCACTTCCGCCACTCCAGGAAGTGCTGGGGGGAAGAAGAAAAGGGACACCCGGAGAGCTTCCTGGGAGAACAGCCGGCATTTCCGCCACACTGGTGCGTGTCCAGGGAGGAATGCCGGGACACACCTGGAGCTCGTCTGGGATGATATAAAAGGGGCCGTCTCCCTTCATTCGAGGCTGTAGTCGGGTGGAGGCAGGAGAAGAGAGAGTGGTGGCGGCCCAAAGAGAAGGCATTGTGTGGCCAGGACTGTGTTGGGGTTCGTGTGTGCACTTGAGTATTGTAAATATTGTTGTATAATAAACGTGTGGTGGTGATGAACAACATTCGACCGTGTCCCTCGGGGAATCCTGTGGGGGGTGCTCCGGGAGTATGGGGTACCGGACCCCCTGATAAGAGCTGTTCGGTCTCTGTACAACCGGTGTCAGAGCTTGGTCCGCATTGCTGGCAGTAAGTCGAGCCCGTTTCCAGTGAGAGTTGGACTCCGCCAGGGGTGCCCTTTGTCACCGATTCTGTTCATAACTATTATGGACAGAATTTCTAGGCGCAGCCAGGGTGTTGAAGGGGTCCGGTTTGGTGGACTCAGGATTGGGTCACTGCTTTTGCAGATGATGTTGTCCTGTTTGCTTCATCAGGCCGTGATCTTCAGCTCTCTCTGGATCGGTTCGCAGCTGAGTGTGAAGCGGCTGGGATGAGAATCAGCACCTCCAAATCCGAGACCATGGTCCTCAGCTGGAAAAGGGCGGAGTGCCCTCTCAGGGTTGGGGGAGAGATCCTGCCCCAAGTGGAGGAGTTCAAGTATCTCGGGTATCTTGTTCACGAGTGAGGGAAGAATGGAGCGTGAGATCGACAGGCTGATCGGTGCGGCATCCGCGGTGATGCGGGCTCTGCATCGGTCTGTCGTGGTGAAAAAGGAGCTGAGTCGTAATGCAAAGCTCTCAATTTACCAGTCGATCTACGCTCCTACCCTCACCTATGGTCATGAGCTATGGGTAGTGACCGAAAGAACGAGATTGCGAATACAAGCGGCTGAAATGAGTTTCCTCCGCAGGGTGTCTGGGCTTTCCCTTAAAGATAGGATGAGAAGCTCAGTCATCCGGGAGGGGCTCAGAGTAGAGCCGCTGCTCCTCCGCATCGAGAGGAGTCAGATGAGGTGGCTCGTGCATCTGATCAGGATGCCTCCTGGACGCCTCCCTGGTTAGGTGTTCCAGGCACGTCCAACCGGGAGGAGACCCCGGGGATGACCCAGGACACGCTGGAGGGACTATGTCTCCCGGCTGGCCTGGGAACGCCTTGGGATTCTCCCGGAAGAGCTGGAAGAAGTGGCGGGAGAGGGAAGTCTGGGCCTCTCTGCTTAAGCTGCTGCCCCCGCGACCCGACCTCGGATAAGCGGAAGAGGATGGATGGATAGTTATCAGTAGGGAGACGTGAATCCCGTGGCGAAGCAAGTAAGGGAATGTAGAGAATGGAGCGACGGACGGCCTTATATAGGCAGGCAGCCAACAACATGGGAGGCGTTGGGATGGGGGACCCAACACCGCCTCACACGGTGACCGAGCTGCAGGCTATGGACGTATATATGTACGTAAGTAGGATTCAGTTAGCGTTGGGAACCTGCGTACCAAATTTCTTGAAGATGGGCCCATAAGTAACAAAGACCGTTGAAAAGTTCAATATGGCGTCCAACAGTGGCATCATACCACTGAAATAAGTACGTATATCAGTTTTGGTTAGCGCAGGGAAGCCACCTATCAAATTTCGTGAAGATGGAGCCATAAATAAGAAAGTTCAACATGGCAAATGTTGTCAACCATTATGACCGTTACGCGTAGAATTTCAAAATGAAACCTGCTTAACTTTTGTAAGTAAGCTGTATGGAACGAGCCTCCCAAATTTCAGCCTTCTACCTACATGGGAAGTTGGAGAATTAGTGACATTGGAAAGTTCAATATGGCTGAAAGTGGCGTCATACCACCGAAATAAGTACGTACATTGGTTTTGGTTAGCGCGGGGAAGCCACCTATCAAATTGCGTGAAGATGGGGTCATAAATGAGAAAGTTCAACATGGCGGACGTTGTTGCGTAGAATTTCAAAATGAAACCTGCTTAACTTTTGTAAGTAAGCTGTATGGAACGAGCCTCCCAAATTTCAGCCTTCTACCTACATGGGAAGTTGGAGAATTAGTGACATTGGAAAGTTCAATATGGCGGCTGAAAGTGGCGTCATACCACCGAAATAAGTACGTACATTGGTTTTGGTTAGCGCGGGGAAGCCACCTATCAAATTGCGTGAAGATGGGGTCATAAATGAGAAAGTTCAACATGGCGGACGTTGTTGACCGTTACGCGTAGAATTTCGAAATGAAACCTGCTTAACTTTTGTAAGTAACCTGTAAGGAATGAGCCTGGCAAATTTCAGCCTTCTACCTACACAGGAAGTTGGAGAATTAGTGACATTGGAAAGTTCAATATGGCGGCCGACAGTGGCGTCATACCACCGAAATAAGTACGTACATCGGTTTCGGTTAGCGCAGGGAAGCCACCTACCAAATTTCGTGAAGATGGGACCATAAATAAGAAAGTTCATGGCGGATGTTATCGACCATTATGACCGTTACGTGTAGAATTTCGAAATGAAACCTGCTTAACTTTTGTAAGTAAGCTGTATTGAATAAGCCTGCCAAATTTCAGCCTTCTACCTACACGGGAAGTTAGAATTAGTGTTAAGTGAGTGAGTGAGTTAGTTAGTGAGTGAGTGAGGGCTTTGCCTTTTATTAGTATATATATATATATATATATATATATATATATATATATATATATATATATATAGTGGAAAGACAGCCCAGACACAGACAGACAGACACCAGAATGTCCAAAACACACTCCTTTATTACTTTAAGCACTACAATGCCTTATCATCAACAGTCTTGTCTCTTTCTCTTTCTCTCTGATTTCCACTCCCCTCTTCACAAGCCTAGTCTCCTTCCTCCCAACTCCGGCTCGTCAACTGGAGGGAGGCAACCCCTTTTATAATTACCCGGAAGGGCTCCAGGTGCTCTGTCCAACGACACTTCCTGGTGTTGCGGGGATTTCTTCCGGCAGGACTTCCTGGTGTGATGGAAGTGCTGCCATCCAGGGTTCCAATAACGTCTGGGCGCCCACTGGCGGTGGCCCCATCCTTCCATAGGGTTGAGCGTCGCAGTTCCGTAACAACCATGCAGTCCAGGGAGGCTTCCCTCCTGCACTCCAGAGAAAGTGTTGTCCCATTTCCGGTCCCCTGCTTTTTCTGGCATCCTGGTGGAACAAAGTCCCCGGGCGTCTGTGACACTGCCCCTCACCCAGCTGAAGTTCGTAGGGTAAAGTGGCCCGGACTGGTGCAATCCAAGGCAAATCCATGGACAGTATCTCCACGTTTGCCCATGCCTTAACACCGGCGCCCTCTTTAACCCCATCCCTAGGTGCATGAAAACAATTGGTATATCTCTGCTCTGCCTCACTCTCAGCCATGTTTGGGGCTTCTATCCAGGCCTGTGGAGAGCACTCTTTCAACATACCTGAGTTCTCGGGCTCACCAGTTGGGAGACCCTCCCAAGGGCCTCCCTTTAGTTTGGGGTGCTGCAACAGCCTGAATCCCCTTATGGGACAAGAGGGACCCTGTGCTGTTTCTCCTCTCACGGGTTATGACCTGGGGCAGGGGTCTGTGTGCTGACACATACAAGCAAGACTCAGCTCCCACTGTGTCAGTACTCGTCCCTTAAATGTGCTGAGTCCGGTAAAGAGTAAGTACTCACCTGTACTGGCTTTAGCTGGATTTTCAGCAAATAGAACTAAGTTCCTTGCCAGATCACCCTTTAATGAAATACCAATTTGGAATAACAGAAATCACGAACTTTCTCTCAATGCTAAACCAGCCTATGATTAGGTGAAAACTGGGGTATACTGCGGTTGAGATGAATGCTTTGGTAAGTTTTAGAGTGGAAATAATAGATCGTTGTTTGGGAACACAGAGATTTCATGTCTGTTTTAAATCTACAATAATCTGTGTCAACACATTGTTAAAACAGAAACGTTTTTTATATTCTAGTAGTAGATGACAAAATGTAGGCATAAACTATATAATGTATGAAGCCTGAAGTCCAAATAGCAAAGAAACATTTTCACAAGATATAACACAATTGCACTTGTATATCACCAAAATATAACTGCAGAAACAAAAGCCGCCTAAACATGTGACATTAACACCAGTTTATTGTAACTGCCTCCGTGGCTCAATAGACTCACCCCAGCTTGGGAATCTTATAAAGGTCACGAGTTGTAGTCAGATCCTGTGCTTCTCCGTCTCTATTTTGAGAAGTAAACTCCTCTTAGTCTTACTGTTTTAAAATAAAAGCATACATTTCATTTCAGTATGTAACAGCCGGTGCAAACCAAAGTGAAGTTTCGTCCCCACAAGTAATAATTTATGATCCTTGTAAAGGCTAGCTTTTTTTTAATTCACTTTTCATTCTCTCAGTCGCATTCAGAATCAATCCATACAACCCCATCTGACACGGCTGTTTTCACTAAAGCACACCTATAGCTTTGCAGTGTACCACGATGCATACTAACACCAAACACCCTCAACCCAGGAACATATATTGGTGTAAAAGTATAACAAAGTGCACTTTTATTCAAGTGCACTTTTTTCCATCGCTTTTCCTGTAAGAAGCAGCTCTATGTGCAAAATTTGTACACACTTCTCTCTATGCTGTGGTTTCTATTACACACCTGAAAGAAAGAGACTAAGTAATGAGTCTCGGACATGCCTAGTTTACATTTAATACATGTGAAAATATCCAGCATACAGCAACATGCGGGACTGGCAGGAACACTCAATTAAACTGAATAAAAAGAAAAATCAAGTGACGGTGAGATACGAAGAAGGCAGCAAAAACAGCGTCTGTGTGTCAGAACAGGGCGGGGAGGGGGGCGTTAGTATGCATCGTGGTACAACGCAGAGCTATAGCGCTGTATTCTGTTTCTTTTGTACCGGACACGCAGAGGAGAGAATAGTAAAGAGCAGTAAGTTCGGCGCTATATGCAATCATCAGACACTCCCCATCTGCCCGTTGTTTTGTTATACTTTTCAATACTTTTTATACTGCTCAAACGGGCATGCTCAAAAATACACGTGTAATGCCACGAAACGCGCACGCAGACACTTCATTTCGCAAACAAAACAAGTGCACTTTTATTCAAAACTACCTGTATAACCGAAGAAAAAGAAAGCAAGTTACAGTCGGCGATTGATACGACAGCTTGCATGGTGCAATGCTAAGAAGTGCAGATTTTCATTCCGTGCTATATAAAATCATCACATTCAAATATTAACAGTTCCCACACACCCAAGGACCGTCCTTCCTACATTTACGACACGCGTGTACTTGTTGCCGTGTACACACCTCTCTGTGCTATGGTTTCTATTACACTGAATGAGCACCTGACACTGTACTTTCTTCCCTGGGGGAAGGTCCCGCATCAGAGAATTTCCAGTTCCTGCATAAATTCACACCCGATCTGACGCTGTTCGTTTTCAAATAATATTGCATTAGTGCGATTATATTTTCACATATAAAAAAAAATATATATTCTTTCAGGTGTGTAATAGAAACCACAGCATAGAGAGAAGTGTGTACATTGCTTCTTACAGGAAAAGGCGATGGAAAAAGTGCACTTTTGTTATACTTTTACACCAATATATGTTCCTGGGTTGAGGGTGTTTGGCGTTAGTATGCATCGTGGTACACTGCAGAGCTATAGCGCCTTTAGTGAAAACAGCCGTGTCAGATGGGGTTGTATGGATTGATTCTGAACGCGACTGAGAGAATGAAAAGTGAATTAAAAAAAAAAGCTAGCCTTTACAAGGATCATAAATTGCACCGGCTGTTACATACTGAAATGAAATGTATGCTTTTATTTTAAAACAGTAAGACTAAGAGGAGTTTACTTCTCAAAACGGAGAAGCACAGGATCGAACTCGTGACCTTTTGATTCCCAAGCGGGGGGTGAGTCTATTGAGCCACGGAGGCAGTTACAATAAAGTGGTGTCAATGTCACATGTTTAGGCGGCTTTTTGTTTCTGCAGTTATATTTTTGAATAAAAGTGCAATTGTGTTATTCTTGTGAAAATGTTTCTTTGCTATTTGGACTTCAGGCTTCATACATTATATAGTTTATGCCTACATTTTGTCATCTACTACTAGAATATAAAAACGTTTCTGTTTTAACAATGTGTTGACACAGATTACTGTAGAAACGGAACAGACATGAAATGCGTGTGTTCCAAATAACGATCTATTATTTCCACTCTAAAACTCCACTTCACCCCAGATACTCAATCAAGGCATGAGCTGAGAGAAGTTCGTGCACGTTCTAAATTGGTGGGGGGATGGAATAGCCGGCTGCTCCCAGCTTCTCTTTATCAGCACATTTAGAAGACAAAGGGCGCTGGCGGAGAGGTGTGAAGGGATTTAAGAAGCAGTTTAAGGTGGGACGGAATTACGAGTTTTTCAGAGGCTCTGGTAATTCTAGTGTTAACACGGCGCCCTCTTTAACCCCATCCCTAGGTGCATGAAAACAATTGGTATATCTCTGCTCTGCCTCACTCTCAGCCATGTTTGGGGCTTCTATCCAGGCCTGTGGAGAGCACTCTTTCAACATACCTGAGTTCTCGGGCTCACGTTTCCTTCAGTTGGGAGACCCTCCCATCTTTCTACAGGGCCTCCCTTTAGTTTGGGGTGCTGCAACAGCCTGAATCCCCTTATGGGACAAAGAGGGACCCTGTGCTGTTTGCACTCCTCTCGATCGGGTTATGAGTGCTGTGGCTTCTTGGGGCAGGGGGGTCTGTGTGCTGACACATACAAGCCGGCACCTCCACCAAGACTCAGCTCCCACTGTGATCAGTACTCGTCCCTTAATCTATGTAGGACGCCCCGCTACTTGAGTCCGGTCACCCACGTCTCGGCTCCCTTCGCTAGAGCTTCCTCTTTCCTTTCCGGTACCGGTAGTACTCACCTGTACTGCATCAACGCTTTAGCTGGATTTTCAGCAAATAGAACTAAGTTCCTTGCTAAAGCAGATCACCCTTTAATGAAATACTTCCAATATGGAATAACAGAAATCACTGGGCGGCTTTCAGTCAATGATAAACCAGCTTATCATTAGGTGAAAAACTGGGGCATACTGCGGTTGAGATCAATGCTTTCCGGTAACTTGGCTTTTAAGAAGAATCTGTAATGGGAGAGACAAGAGGAAGTGAGTGAGGTGGGTACAATGAACCAGGGTGGGACAGAGCAGGGCAAGGAAGAGAGTATTTATGCGTGTTTTAAATAATGAAAGGAAAAAAAGTGCTTTGAAATCGAGGACCCCCAACGAGAGAGACAGGCATGTTCTACTTGTATAAAATAGGCACATTAATGACAGGACGTGTTGTGCCTGCCTGTAAATCCTAACCGATCTATTCAAACCGATGTATATATCTGAACCAACCTATATATCCAAATGGATGTATCTCAACCAATATATATACTGTATCTGAATGGATATATCTGAACTGATGTATATATCTAAACCAATCTATTTAAACCAATATATATATCCTAACCAATGTATATCAACCAATATATATATTGTCACGCTTGGGTCACAGATTTGCACAGAGACACAGGAGGTCGTAGAAACAAGA
Source organism: Polypterus senegalus (assembly GCF_016835505.1). NCBI lineage: Eukaryota > Metazoa > Chordata > Cladistia > Polypteriformes > Polypteridae > Polypterus > Polypterus senegalus. The sequence goes on along the minus strand of NC_053155.1, from coordinate 179,252,990 downwards.
AGGATTTTTATTCAGACACCGCAAACACATGAGCTTAAACGTGCTCCATGACAAGTCAGAGATGACAGTTCCGCTAGGAGCAGAGAGAGATAAAAGCAAACAATCAATTCCAAACTGACAGGCGCTGCAAGGCTTATAAGTCGGCGGAGTACCGCTACGAGGCTTGTATTACGCGTTATAGTGCAAGGATAAGGAGCAATGTGTAGTCAGTGTTTCAGGGTTTTTGGTTTTCCCAGGGGCGTTTGTCTCTATTTGGGGTGCGATCAGCCCTCCGGCTCACACCCTCCCCCTCAGCTTTATTCACATTCCTGTGAATCAAGCGACTCTCTGTACCATGTTCATGTAGTCGTGATAATACGCCTGCGTTGACGTGTTCAGAAACTGGTCGGTGCTTTACTGTGAAACTGTAAGGTTGTAAACCCAAAAACCATCTCATTAGACGAGAGTTTGTATCTTTCTGTCGGTACAACCACTGAAGTGGAGCATGATCAGTTACCAAAGTGAAGTTTCGTCCCCACAAGTAATAGCGAAGCGCTTCCACAGCCCACCTAATTGCCAAGCATTCTTTCTCAATTGTAGAATAATTACGTTCCCTAGGAAGTAATTTCCTACTCAAATATGTGATTGGATGTTCTTCTCCATCAAAAATTTGTGACAGGACTGCGCCACACCAAATGCACTTGCGTCTGTTTGCAAGATAAAATCTTTTGTGAAATCCGGGTTCCTTAGAACCGGGTAAGAAGACAATGCTTTTTTTAAATCGTTGAAAGAACGTTCGCAATTTTCTGTCCACAAGATAGGTCGGTTTTTCTGCCTCTAGTAAGTTCTGTAAGAGGAGCAGCTCTATGTGCAAAATTTGGAATGAATTTTCTGTAGTAACCAGCGAGTCCCAGAAAGCGTACTTGTTTCTGTGTCTCAGGTCTCGGGTAAACAAGCATTTCTTCTATTTTCCTTAATTGTGGCCTAAGTAAACCCTTGCCCATAGAATAGCCTAAGTAATGAGTCTCGGACATGCCTAGTTTACATTTCTTAGGGTTAGCAGTAAGGCCAGCCTGTCTCAAGCTTTCAAGAACGGCTTGAAGCCGCTCTAAGTGTGTTTTCCAATCATTGCTAAAAATCACGACATCGCCAAGGTATGCCCCAGCATATTCAGAGTGAGGACGTAGGATCTGATCCATCATACGCTGAAAAGTTAGAGGTGCCCGTGAAGACCAAAGGGAGTCTTGTAAATTCATAGAGTCCGTCAGGAGTCGCAAATGCCGTTTTCTCACAACTGCTAGCCTCTAAAGGCACCTGCCAATAGCCTTTCGTGAGATCTAGCGTGGAGATATAGCTCGCCTGACCCAGTTTTTCCAACAGTTCATCGACACGGGGCATGGGATAAGCATCAATTTAGAGACCTTATTCAAGCGTCTGAAATCGATACAGAACCGAACCGTACCGTCTTGCTTTGGGACTAATACGACTGGGCTGCACCAGTCACTTTACTTTCACGAATTACACCCAGTGTCAGCATCTTTTTACCTCTTGGCACAATATTTCGCGCTTCCGGTATCCGAACGGCCGCATCTGTACGAACATCAGGTTCAGTGGTAATTTTATGTTTTGTAATGTTAGTCTTGCCTGGTAAATCTGAAAAGACATCAGTGTTCCGTTCTATCAAAGATAACAGTTCTGTCTTTTGCGTGTCAGTAAGATCGTTACCAATGGTAACATCGGTCTGAGAAACAGCAGCCAAGGAAGTGTTAACCTCTTGTCGGTCGTGCCATTCCTTCAAGAGGTTAATGTGTAAAATCTGGAATGGTTTGCGCGCCGGTATTCTAACCTTGTAATTTACGGACTCATACGCTCCTCAATAATGGCGGGCCCTGCCATTTAGCTAAGAATTTGTGTGGATCCGAGGGAACCAGTACCAAAACACGATCGCCAGGTTTGAACTCACGGAGCTTGCTGCGCCTATCGTAAAGACGCTTCTGAGTTTCCTGTTCTCGTTGTTGGTGTTCCACAGCAATAGAGGAAAGCATAGAAATTCTGTCTTGCAACGAAATTAGTCGATCTGCAAAGCTTGGACCTTAGCTGCTCTCTCGTTTCCTATCCATTCCTCACGCACCACATCCAGGATGCCTCGCGCCGCCTGCCGAAAACAACTCGAAGGGACTCAAGCCAGTGGACGCCTGTGGTGATTCTCGCACGCGTACAAAACAAAAGGTAGGACAGTGTTCCATGTTGTGGGATCATTATGAGCAACTCGCCTGATCATCTGTTTCAATGTTTTGTTAAATCGCTCGGTTAAACCATTCGTTTGAGGATGGTAAACAGTAGTACTCAATTTCTTAATAGCAAAGCTGTCACACAATTGTTTCATCACGCGAGAAGTGAAAGGTGTGCCTGATCAGTTAAGATTTCTCTAGGGATACCAATACGAGTAAAAGTTTCACATAGTGCTTTGGCTACAGCGAAGAGTTGGCCTTTTCAGCGCAATCATTTCGGGATATCGTGTCGCATAATCAACCAACACCAGCAAATATTGGTACCCATCCTTAGTCTTAGGTAATGGTCCCACAATATCTAATCCCACACGCTGAAAGGGAACTTCCAATATGGGCATAGGACAAAGGGGAGCCGAGGAGGCTTATAAGCAGAGACGATCTGGCAGTCTGGACATGAAGTACAAAATCGTTCAACATCTTTTCCCATATTAAGCCAATAAAATCGTTTTGATAACCGGTCTCTAGTTTTGTCGGCACCGAGGTGCCCCCCCAAGATGTGTGAATGTGCCAGATGCAAAACAGTTTCCCTATGTGCTTCAGGTACCACCAGTTGTTCAATAAATTCCCCCTCCAAATGATCTGAGATCACTCTGAAAAGGCAACCGTCCTTTTCTATAAAGTGTGGGGTTTTCACACCCCCGGAATTACGCTCTTGGTAATAAGAGTCATTAGCAGGGCGAGCCTGTTTAAATGCATATTCTAATGAGCTATCAGTATGCTGCAAACGCACAAAATCTGATTGTTCGTTAACACTCGGTTTGTGTTCGAGGCGTTTGCAATCTGGGAAGATGTAGAAGGACCAGCCCATTCTGGAAGATTGTCGGGGTGACCTCCTCCGTCTGCTGGAGAGATCGGGTTCAATATCTAAGTTGGGCTCTAGATTTTCCCCGCCGCTACCAGTTCTTCGTCTTGGTTTTCTTCTTCTTCTCCCCCCCCACTAAGTTCATTAGTGGACTGGACTACTGGTCCCTTACATTTATTAATCAGTTTCGGAAAAAGGGCATTTCTCCGTCCTATGAGTAATGGCCAAGGGCAAGAGTCTGAAAGGCAGACCAAACCTTAAAGTGGCGCCCCCTATAAGTTAAAGGAAGAAGTAAAGTCTGATAATCTTTAACATCACCATGTACACAGCGTATTTTTACAGTCTCACAGTCTCTAAGGCATTGTTCATTAAGACAGTCTCGTCTCACAATACAAAGGTCACTTCCGAGTCTAACAATGCTGAGATTTCTCTGCCCCCAATTTCACCGGGATCAACAAGCCATCTTTTCCATCCGGATATGTAATAGTTGAGCAACAAATCTCGGCCAGTCCAATCTCCATTGAATGAGCTGGAGACAAGCGACATTCTCTTGCCAAATGGCCGAGCTGATCACATCGGAAACATCTACGGTCGGCTCCGTTTCTAAAATATCCTCTGCGACGTCCACGTCGACGTGCTCTGTAGTGTCCACGGTTTCTCGCCCCTGTTGCCGCTGTCTCCCCAGAAACAGGCGTCCATCTACGACTGGATTTCCGGGTCCTACCTGACCCCATTAGATTTTCAGGTCCTGCAGCTTGTTGATCGAAGCGACGAGAATGTCCTGGACGTTCGTTCACAGGTTGCGAAGCAGCACGAAATTCACCGCTCTTTCTCCAAGTGGACTGTGAACCCTCTAATCGTCTGGACATAATCGTTAATGATTTAATATCATGGCGTAGAAATTCATCTCTAAGAAGTTCAGGTATGCCGGCCAGTAATATATTCACGACAACTGTTTCCATCACGTCTCCTTCAAACCAACAGTGTATTTTATGTATCAAATCTTGAATTTGCGCACAGATTGGGTCATCCATGTTTAGTTTCCAGTCTTTAAGTGCATAAGTTTTAGACCTCTGAAATAAGTCTTCGGCGGCATCCATCTGTGCAACCACCCCACTTCTGGTACCACTTGTCACGCTTGGGTCACAGATTTGCACAGAGACACAGGAGGTCGTAGAAACAAGAAGGATTTTTATTCAAACACCGCAAACACATGAGCTTAAACGTGCTCCATGACAAGTCAGAGATGACAGTTCCGCTAGGAACAATCAATTCCAAAACTGACAGGCGCTGCGCAAGGCTTATAAGTCGGCGGAGTACCGCACGAGGCTTGTATTACGCGTTATAGTGTAAGGATAAGGAGCAATGTGAGGGTAGTCAGTGTTTCAGGGTTTGTGGTTTTTGTCTCTATTTAGGGTGCGATCAGCCCTCCGGCTCACAATATATATCTCAACCAATGTATATATCTGAACGGATGTATTCAAACCAATGTATATATCCAAACCAATGTATCTCAACCAATATAAATATCTGAACCAATTTATATATTTATGAACCAACTTTTTTTTCCTGAACGGCCCCTTATAATATATATGTGTACTGTATGCCATGCGCCAGCCACTTCGAGTCTCTGCCTCTCGTGTTGTGGAGAAGGGGGCTGAACACACCCCAAGGAGATGCAGTCGCTCCTCCAAGCCACCTCTTAAACAGTGATACAATGGGAAATAAATGCAGTTTTTTTTTTTACCTTCTTTTTCCTTAATCAGCTGCTAAGCTCTATTATGGAGGTGGTATTGGGATGGGTAAGGAGGCTGTGTGAGGGGGTACTGGGTGCTGTTTGGGATATATAATTTTTCACCTTTTTGACCCTTTTCTACGATATGCAAAATTCCATGAATCTTGCAGTGTCTGCTGGGTTTAGTACAAAATGGGCTCTATCTGACATTGGCAAGGCCTTAATCAAATTTCTGGTCTTACTCCCTAGTTAAGACATCCTACACTTTTATTAATTGTTACTTTGGCTTCAGCTTATTGCTGTGTTGTGGTTCTCCAATTGAAACTTGTATTTGTAGTGAGTGTCTTAATATGATCTCTGTTTTCTGCTTTAGTTAATGATTCTGTTTAGATCTTAAGTGCAGCCATTTGAAAAAACATCAGCAAAATAGCAGCTATCAAGGAAAAATGAGAGGAAATTTTGATGGTTGACTGTTGATAAAAAAGTTCTGTAGTCCCACTTCCCAATCTCTGTTGCTAAATGACTTCTTAACCTGGAAAACGTGATTATATGGGCTTAAATATTTAAAAAGGCTAGATCCTAGAGTCTAGGTTATACTATTTAATAACATTTACTCTGTCAGAAATATGATCATTCTGATCGGTTAACGATTTAAAGCTGACACAAGAGGCTATCTTTTTCAGCTAGAGCATTTAATCCTTATAATAAATGCAGATTTTATATCTTGAACTTTATTTCTCTTGTTTATGTTACAGTGGTGTAGCTGGTAGGATGAATGATATCCAGTTTCATGGACCTGGAGAACACTGGGGATGTATTGAGTCCCTGGCTGTAGTGGATCAGGACTTTCATGCTTCAGCTGGTGAATAAGCCGGTCAGAATTACAATGGCTGCTGCGTTGAGAAGAGCAGCTGAAGAGGCACCAACCCCACAAAGAATATGGGTATTCATGGTAAGAATCAACAAATGTCTTACAAAAGCTGTGGTCCTTAGAAAGCATTTGGGGTATACAGTATTCCTTATATTTGATAGAACAGAGCAGCTCATTAGAGATTGGTGAGTGAAGAATGACCATATATCCTCATATTAGTTTTGTTTAGTAGGCTCTACAATTTTATCAAGACCTTATAAAGGCGTAAAAGAAAAAGGCAGAACAATCAAAGGAGGGTTAAACTACCAGAGATTAACCCAAAAAGTAAACAGTTGGTTTGGAAAAGAATGGTTACAGTGTAGAGCAACCACAGTCTGCCTTCCTTTGTGTCCTGTGTGTCATCTTCAAATTGGCAGTAACTTTCTACAGCAGTGAAATTTTAAAATGAAGAAGGAGATGAGATCAGCGAATACATGCAAGTGGCTGTGGTAAATCCAAATTATCTATTAGCTCCCCTACAAAAGTGCACTGTGCCTACACAGATGAAAGGTACCCCTAGCTCTGTTCTTGAAGCCAAGGCTATTGTGTAGTATAGAAAAAAGGACATTTAAAAGAAACAAATAATAAAGAGGGTTTCAGTATGACAAAGGCAATTAATCAAAATTGCAAAGCCCAAAATGAAAAAGACGGTTCAAAAGCAAATATCTAAACATTCACAACATGAGCAAAATCAGTAGTGTCAATTTAACACTAATAGAGTTAACGTTAATGTAGCTGAATTTTCCCAAAATTACCAAAGTTCTGCAGCTTCAACTCAAAAAATGGGATTCAACAAAAGCCTGACGCACAGAAATGATTCCACAGACAAAATATCTTTGTTTTTAAAAGTTTAGTTAAGCTTCAAAGTAAAACAGTTCACACAAAAAAGAAAATTAAAATAGCAAAAAAAAGAAAAAATTATCTTAAGAAAAGTTCAGTTCTAGGCTTAATCTTATTATATCTCAAATCGTTACCATTTCAAAACATTTCAGAACCATTTCTAAACGGTCAGAAAACTGTATGCTTAACCCATTTCTAACCTGAAAATTGGTCTTTCAAGTCCCTCTTTACTGGGACTTGTTGTTACCACAACTAAGCTTACTATCACAATGTTTAGATAGATAGATACTTTATTAATCCCAAGGGGAAATTCACATAATCCAGCAGCAGTATACTGATACGACAAACAATAATTAATTAAATAGTAATAAAATGCATGTAAAAGCAGACAATAACATTGAGTAATGTTAGCATTTATTCCCCAGGGTGGAATTGAAGAGTCGCATAGTGTGGGGGAGGAACGATCTCTTTAGTCTGTCAGTGGAGCAGAACAGTGACAAAAGTCTGTCACTGAAGCTACTCCTCTGCCTGGAGATGACACTGTTAAGTGGATGCAGTGGATTATTCATGATTGACAGGAGTTTGCTTAATGCCCGTCGCTCTGCCACAGATGTTAAACTGTCCAACTTTACTTCTACAATAGAGCCTGCCTTCTTAACAAGTTTGTCCAGGCGTGAGGCATCCTTCATCTTTATGCTGCCTCCCAGCACACCACCGCATAGAAAAGGGCACTCGCCACAACCGTCTGGTAGAACATCTGCAGCATCTTATCGCAGATGTTGAAGGACGCCAGCCTTCTAAGGAAGTATAGTCGGCTCTGACCTTTCTTACACAGAGCATCAGTATTGGCAGTCCAGTGCAATTTGTCATCCAGCTGCACTCCCAGGTATTTATAGGTTCTCAGTTATAGTAAGAAGGTTCTATCTCTTACTAACTTATAGAGGGAAAAGACTATACCATAAGTTATAACTATGAAAGAGCTTTATATTCTATTTAAATTAAGCAAATATTAATATGAGTTTAACTCAAAACTTTAACTTTTTAAGACTGGCTCTTACAGTTGGAAAGTGTCTATATGTGTCCACTCATAATAGTGTTAAAGTTTTCCATTACAAGTGTTGCATGTTTAACATGCTTTCAGAGTAAGTTTAACACTGTCTACAGTTAAAAAATGAACACTTCTGTGTTCAATACTGTGTATTGTTGGATATTTCATTACATTGGTGTAAATGTTATAAACAAAAAACAAACCTCTGGAGTATATTTTATTTTACTCTACATGTTTCAGCACTGTAAGGAGATATCATGAAAAAATCTCAAATGTTTAGGTTTTTCCAGTAAAATAATATCAAATATAAATTTTTAAATTATCCATTTAAAAGGGTAAATATACAGTGAATAAGAATTCATAATATTATGATAAACCAATAAAACTGAATGGGGATTATAAGTTAATATACAAATTATGTCAACAGGTATAGATGTTTAAACATTTCTCAAATGAAAACACATAAATACATTGACTTCTAATGCACAATGTCAAAAATATTAATTTAAAATGGAAATTCAAAAGGAATAACTCATTTACAAATCAGAATATTATAGTGATCCCACAAAATTGCAAGCATGAACAATCAAGTTCTTTCATCACTTTCATCATATTATCTGCTTTCTCCTCAATGAAAAAATGCATTAAAATGATCATCAAAATATATTGTAGTAATATTACTTGTTAAAAGGAAAGCTTATTCATCATTTACAATCACATTTATTATTTTATTGAAAACGGGGAAATCACCTTTGATGCCAGAGCAGCAACAACAACAACAACATGCATTTATATAGCACATTTTCATACAAATGATGTAGCTCAAAGTGATTTACAAGATGAAGAAAGAAAAAATATAAAAATAAGATTAGGCAATACTAATTAACAAAGAATAAAGTAAGGTGCACTGGCCAGGGAGGATAGAAAAAACAAAACATAACTCTAGAGGTCTGGAGAAAAAAACAAAATCTGCAGGGGTTCAGAGGCCATGAGATCACCCAGCCCCCACTAGGCATTCTACCTAACATAAATGACCTCAATCATTCCTCACGGTTTTCAGGCTTCACGTAGAAGAATTAGACAATGATGGTCATGTGGACCTCTTTCTTTCAATCCATCAATATAGGGACTGCACAGTGCTTTGATCAGGCGGTGGTGGTGGTGCAGATCGACATGACAGAAAACTGGAAAAAAGAACAGCAGAGAAATTAGGGGTTAGCATGGATTTTGGAGCCATGAAAAAATGATAATTAAATGCATATACAGAATATCAGAGTTAAACTAAAATGAAGCTAAGAGAAAGCCATGCTAAAGTAATGGGTTTTTTAGCAGTTTTTTTAAAGTGCTCCACTGTATTAGACTGGCGAATTTCTATCGGTAAGTTATTCCAGATTTTAGGTGCATAACAGCAGAAAGCTGCCTCAACACGTCTTAAGCTTAGCTCTTGGAATTATAAGCAGACACTCATTTGAAGATCTAAGGTTACAATTTGGGGTGAAAGATGAAAGGCATTCCGAGATATAGGATGGAGCAAGATTTTTTTAAGTCTTCGTAAACCATAAGTAGTATTTTAAAGTCAATTTTAAATGACATGAGCATCCAACGTAGTGACATCAAAACTGGATAGATGTGCTCAGATTTTCTTTTCCTAGTTAAGATTCTAGCAGCTGCATTCTGCACTAGTTGCAATCGATTGATGTCTTTTTTGGGTAGTTCTGAGAGCAGTGCGTTACAGTAATCTAGACGACTGAAAACAAAAGCATGAACTAATTTTTCAGCATCTTGCAAAGTTATAAGAGGTCTAATTTTTGCTCTATTTCTTAAGTGAAAAAATGCTGTCCATACTAATCTGATTAATATGTGATTTAAAATCTAGGTCAATAATTACCCTTAAATTCTTTACCTCTGTCTTAAAGTAATAAAGTAGTAAATGACTTGCGGGTAAATGCAGACAGAGGCCATTTATCTGTTCTCATCCTCTTAGATCTGAGTGCTGCATTTGACACCATTGATCACAACATTCTTAGAAATCGCCTTAGTCAATGGGTGGGCCTCTGGCAGTGTCTTAAATTGGTTTGAATCCTACCTGACAGGGAGAAAATATTTTGTTAGTTGTGGGAATTACAACTCGAAGACACATGATATCCAATATGGTGTTCCACAAGGCTCTATCCTGGGTCCGCTGTTATTCTCAATCTACATGCTTCCGTTAGGTCAGATTATCTCGGGGCACAACGTGAGCTACCACAGCTATGCTGATGACACACAGCTGTACTTATCAATAGCTCCTGATGACCCTGATTCTATTGATTCACTAACAGAATGTCTGACTAGTATCTCAGAATGGATGAATAGTAATTTTCTCAAGTTAAATAAAGAGAAAACTGAAATTTTAGTGATCAGCAATAATGGATACAATGAGGCTATTAGAAATAAACTGGATACATTAGGATTAAAAGTCAAGATGGAGGTAAAAAGCTTAGGGGTGATTGTTGACTGTAATCTGAATTTTAAATCACATATTAATCAGATCATTAGGACAGCATTTTTTCACTTAAGAAACATAAGTAAAGTTAGACCTCTTATATCACTGAAAGATGCTGAGAAATTAGTTCACGCGTTTGTTTTCAGTCGACTAGATTACTGTAATGCACTCCTCTCTGGACTACCCAAAAAAGATATAAATCGTTTGCAACTAGTGCAGAATGCAGCTGCTAGAATCCTAACTAGGAAAAGAAAATCAGAACACATCACACCAGTCTTAGCGTCACTACACTGGTTACCTGTGTCATTCAGAATTGACTTTAAAATTCTGCTTATGGTTTATAAAGCCTTAAATAATCTCGCCCCATCTTATATATCGGAATGTCTGACACCTTATTATCCAAATCGTAACCTCAGATCCTCAAATGAGTGTCTCCTTAGAATTCCAAGAACAAAACTTAAAAGAAGTGGTGTGGCGGCCTTCTGCTGTTATGCACCTAAAATCTGGAATAGCCTGCCAATAGGAATTCGCCAGGCTGATACAGTAGAGCACTTTAAAACACTGCTGAAAACACATTACTTTAACATGGCCTTTTATAACTTCATTTTAATCGTAATTTAACTTAATCCTGATACTCTGTATGTTCAATTCATCATAATAACTATTCATGGTGGCTCTAAAATCGGTACTGACCCCTACTCTCTTTCTGTTTCTTTTCCGGTTTCTTTGTGGTGGTGGCCTGCGCCACCTTCACCTACTCAAAGCTTCATGATGCTCCAACAATGATGGATGGATTAAAAGGAAGAAGTCTACGTGACCATCATCATCATCAAGCCCTTCCGTGAAAATCCTAAATCCAAAGAGGACTGTTTCATTTATGTTAGGTAGAATGCCCAGAGGGGAGTGGGCGGTATCATGGTCTGGAATCCCTACAGATTTTATTTTTTCTCCAGCCGCCTGGAGTTTTTTGTTTTTTCTGTCCCCCCTGGCCATTGAACCTTACTCTTATTTGATGTTAATGTTGATTTATTTTGTTTTATAATTGTGTCTTTCATTTTTCTATTCTTTAATATGTAAAGCACTTTGAGCTACTGTTTGTATGAAAATGTGCTATATAAATAAATGTTGTTGTTGTTGTTAACTTTCAAGCCTAATGGGTCAAGTTTATTTTTAATACCGTCATTATATCCATTTTTACCAATCACTAAGATTTCCAATTTCTCCTTATTTAGTTTGAGAAAATTACTACTCATCCTCTCAGACATTCTGGGCATGACGTTAAACTGCATCCGGCCCTGCATGCGGTCCTCCAACTTGCAGGGAAATCATGGGGGTTGGTGGCAGGACTGGCACTCCAGCCACTGTAAAAACTTCACACAGCTCAGCGACGACAGAAAGGACTCCTTTTTGCTCTCTGTTGGAGTAGCTCTGCTGCAGTCACCCATAGGAAGGCTGCTCACATCATGAAGGGGATGGGGGAAAGCCCTTAGGAGGCCCATCCCCGGAAGAGCTAAAGCCATTGGGGAGCCAATGGGGCCAGGTCTGTTGAGGATTAGATCTGGTGTGGTGCTGAGACAGTATTTGTGTCCCAATTTGAGGTGGCCCATCCATCTAGACGATTGGAACGTCTTGTCTCTCCGGCATGATGATCATCTTCGTCTGCTGTTGGAGGAGCTTCGTAAACTCCATATTTCAGTCGCGGCACTCTCTGAGGTGCGCAGACCTGCGTCTGGCCAGATCTCTGTAGGTGGATACACCTTTTATCGGTCTGGTCACTCTGATGGCTGTCATACTTGGGAAGTAGCTGTTGCTGTAGTGGATTGGCATCTTCTGATAGTGTCTGATGTCACTCCTTTCAACGAGCATATTATGAAACTCAGATTATGGCACTCCCTGGGTGCCTTGTCTGTTGTCTCGTATGCTCCGACAACGGTGAGTGATGTCTCGGTGAAGGAGACATTTTATTCACAACTTCAGTTGGTGGTTGATGTGTGCCCATGAGATGACACTCCTCTGGTAATGGGTGACTGCATTGTAGACACTGGCACTGACAGGGATGGCTATGAGGATTGTCTTGGTCCCATTGGTTTGGTGACCGTAGTGAAAGTGACTCCATGTTCCTTGACTTTGCAAAAGTTCAGGGGCTACGAATCACTGGATCCTGGTTCCAGTGCCCTAAGCCGCATTGTTGGACTTGGTACTCCAATCCTAGTTTGTGTGAGGAACTTGCGGATTTGGTGTGACTGCTGATCCTAATGTGATGTGGGAGACCTTCCATGACAAGACCCTAAAGATTGCTGAGGGTTGTGTTGGTGTTACCGGTGTTCCCAGAAGGAGGTGTTTCATCTCACAGGACACCCTGGATATCATCGAGAGGAGTCATAGTGCACAGCTCAATGGCAATTCTGGTCTATACCGGGAACTGAGAAGGATGGCTGCAAGGGCTCTGAGGGCAGATAAAGAGGCATTCATTAGAGGAATCTGTGAGCATGTGACACACCATCTGTGGTCTAGCGACCCACGTCCTGCTTACACAGGAATCAAAGCATTACGCACATCTGAATCTGCTCCTCAGATAGTCACAGTCAGTACAGCTGATGGAATGGTCTTTACGGATGACACTGCAGTTGTGACCTTCTGGGCTGGCTACTTTGAGCAACTGTTCAAAGCTGATCCTCCAGCTAGGACATTGGATATATTTGGGTCCGCGATTCTTGAGGCTGATCCTCCAATTGGCTGTGAGCCACCCAATCTCAAAGAGATTGCACAGATGGTAAACAATTTGAAGGGATTCAAGGCTGCAGGGATCTGTGGTATCCGTGGTGAACTTCTCCAGTCTACTGGTAAGGCTATCTTCCTGGCATTGCAAGCAATCTTTGCTTCCATTTGGGAGACTGGCCTCATCTCAACTGACTGGAAAATGGGACTTATCGTCCCTATCTGGAAAGGAAAGGGTGATTGCTTGGATTGTGGCAACTACAGGGGGATAACACTGCTCTCGGTGCTGGGTAAGGTCTTTGCTAGGGTCGTCCTCAATAGGATCCAGGATAACATGCTCACCTACCAGCGATCAGAACAGTCTGGTTTTACACCTAAGAAGTCTACCATCGACTGCATCCTGCGCAAACATGAATATCAGCAGAATTTCTTTGCAGCCTTTGTCAATTTTCATAAAGTGTTCGACTCAGTTGATCGAGCTGCCCTATGGAACATCCTGAGGGTTTGCGGGATCCCCTCGGGTTTGCTGGATATCATGAGCGGCCTGTACACTGGTACTGTGAGTACTGTGCAGAGTGCAGGCAGAACCTCTGTGGTTTTCCCAGTTGATTCTGGGGTTCATCGGGAGTGTGTTCTTGCTCCTACTCTGTTCAATGCTTGTATGGACTGGGTGTTAGGCAAGGTCGTGGGGTCCAGCAGCTGTGGGGCATCTGTTGGTGAATAAAGATTCATAGATTTTGACTTTGCTGATGATGCTGTGATCTTTGCTGAGTCAATGGAGGCTCTGATCGGTGCTCTTGAGGGACTGAGAGAGGAGACTGAGTGCCTGGGCTTGCGAGTGACCTGGATAAAAAACAAGATCCAGGCCTTTGATGACCTCTTACGCACAACCGTCAGCAGTGTGTCTGTCTGTGGAGAGAGTGTCGACCTTGTTGAGAGGTTTACTTACCTTGGCAGTGACATTCATGTCTTTGATGACTCTTCCTATGAAGTCAGTAGACTAATTGGGAGAGCTTTGGGGGGGGGTGGGGGGGTTATAAGGTCACTGGAAAGAGGTGTGTGGTGCTCCTGATGTCTATGCAAAAGGATGAAGGTCTAAGTCTTTAGAGTCCTGGTGTTTCCTGTCTTGATATATTGTTACGAGACATGGATGCTATCCAGTGACCTGAGACGAAGACTGGACTCCTTTGGTACTGTGTCTCTCCGGAATATCCTTGGGTACCGTTGGTTTTACTTTGTGTCGAATGAGCGGTTGCACATGGAGTCATGAATGAGGCATATTACCTGCTTTTTGAGGGAGCGTCAGTTACGGCACTATGACAATGTGGCGCGATTCCCAGAGGGTGATCCAGCTCATAGGATCCTCATTGTTGGAGAACTGAATGGCTGGACCAGGCCAAGGGGTCGCCCACGTAACACCTGGCTGCAGCAGATAGAAGGTCATTTCTGAAAGGTGAGACTAGACCACGTGGCTGCCTGGGGGGTTGCCGACCGGGATACTGAGCTATTTCATCGTGTGGTAGGTGTGGCAACGTACTATACCAGTGCATGCTCCCCAAGTTGTAGGTGTGGCAATGTACTATACCAGTGCATGCTCCCCAAGTTGACTTGACTTAATCCTCTCAGAAACACAAGTAAGACATTGTGTCAGTGATCCAAGAGAGTCAGGGTCATCAGGCACTATTGATAAATACAGTTATATGTCATCAGTGTAGCTGTGGTAGCTCGTGTTATACCTTGAGATAAACTGACCTAATGGAAGCATGTAGATCGAAAAGAGCAGTGGATCCAGGATAGATCCTTGTGGAACACCATATAGAATATCATGTGTCTTTAAAGTATAATTACCACAACTAACAAAGAATTTTCTACCTGTAAGACTCAAACCAATTTAAGACATTGCTAGGGTGGCCCACCCACTGACTAAGGCGATTTATAAGAATATTGTGATCAATGGTATCATTTGCATTTACCCGCAAGTCATTTACTACTTTAACGTGTGCAGTTTCTGTACTGTGATTTGTTCTAAAACCTGACTGAAACTAGGCAAGAACAGAATGTTTTTTCAGGTGATCATTTAGCTACATAATAACTGCCTTTTCTAGGATTTTACTTAAGAAAAGCAGGTTCGAAATAGGTCTAAAATTGTCAAAAATAGAGGAGTTGAGATTATTTTTCTTGAGCAGGTGTTTAACAATAGCAGTCTTAAGACAGTCTGGGAAGACCCCCATATCTAATGATGAATTTACTATGTCAAGAACACTCTCAGTTAGCACATCAAATATTTCTTTGAAAAAACTTGTTGGTATTGAGTCAAGATCGTAGGTGGAGGGTCTCAGTTGAGAATTTGAGCAAAGAAATATTCTAATATGATATTCGGTTCCATAATATTTTGCCCATGAAGTTGTACTAACAGAAAACACATTGAATAGACTGTTCAACAAGACATTACACATAACAAACCAAAAACCTTTAAAATGAAAATTCCCTCAATGGAAAGCCACCTGGGTTTGATGTTTTTAACTAATGATTTAGTTATGTTTTTAAAGTTTTACACAGACTTTTTGAAAAAGTGATGCTTCACTTCAAACCTTTATGTACCACATGTGTATAAGGAGACCTATTTAACAGTATATGAATATATTAATATAAGATAGTGTATTATTAAATGGTGGTTTGGGAATAATTTTTTTCTGAGATACTCTGAAATCAAATGTTTCAAAAGGCATCTCATAGCATGAGTTACGATGGGTGAGAATACAATTTACAATTTTAATCAAAAGTATCAGCAAGTACCAATAACTATCATTCCTATCAATCAAGTCTCCAAAAATTAAGGTAGTATTATGCAAAAGGTACCATGACTGCATGGCACTAAGACCAAGATCTTTTCTGTTGCTATCAGTTTTTAACCTGCTGGTTCTGTTTTTCCTTTCAATATATCCATAATTAAAGCTCTGAATCCTATCTGTCAATGTGCCCTGAATAACATTCCTTTGTAGGAGTATCAAACCTGGGTAATCCTCAGTAAAGAATGACTTGACAATTTGACTTATTAGTTAAACCGAACTGGTAAAAATAAGATTCCATTAAAAAAAATCAATTTATAGGTTGGTTATCACCAGTAAACTGAACAACAGAATCCTTCAATGCTACAGTATATCTGAAAAGGGCACAATTATTCCTTTTCTCTCTAAAATACGTATGTAATCTACAAAATTGTGTCAAATCCATATGTTTAAGTCTTCTGCATGAAGAAGGCCACAAGGTTAATATACATCAATGCAGAACTAAGCTTAGGTGGTAAATGTCTTACATCCAAGTTTAGGCACTCCCTTTTTTGAGCCTTAAGGGTTAGCCATTTCCAAATCATCATAATTGACTATATCTGAAGAGCAGGCTGTGAGAATAGGCTATGGTTTCTGAAGTATAATCCATTATTTATGCCTTTGTAACTGCCCTCTTTATACAGCTTCTCTTGTTTAAAAAAAAAAACAAAATTGCAGAAATCAGTGTTCCTAAACATGGACTTTAGAGAGTCCAAGAAAGGAGCATACATAAATTTATCATTGACTGGAACAGTACACATACCAATAGTTTTATCTTTGTGCAAGTCAAATCACACATCAAGAACAAGCTCTACGGGTTTCACAATTTTCAACTTTGCCTCATAATACTTTTGTCATTTAGTTTCTGTGTTCATGGATGAGAACTGATTTTCAAGTCCATCAAAACAGTCTTGGCCTTTATGCAAAGCATGTTCTAACAACTCACCTGAAAGAATTTTAAAAACAGACTCCTTTGTTTCAACTTCTTCTTTCGGCTGCTCCTGTTAGGGGTTGCCACAGTGGATCACTTTTTTCATTATCCTCCTGTCCTCTGCATCTTGTTCTGTCACACCCATCACCTGCATGCCCTCTGTCACCACATCCATAAACCTTAGCCTTCCTCTTTTCCTCTTCCCTGGCAGCTCTATCCTTAGCATACTTTTCCCAATATACCCAGCATCTCTCCTCTGTACATTTCCAAACCAACACAATCTCGCCTCCCTGACTTTGTCTCCAAACTGTCCAACCACAGCTGACCTTCTACATAGATATCATTTACAATTTCCTTCATTGAGGTAACTAAAATTGTACAGTACATCCTTGATGCCTGCACAACAGAGCTACACATCTCAGGAACCTGGCTAATGATAACAGGCTCTACACTTAATGTATGACTATCAGGATTTTCTACATAACTATGTACTGAATAGTGTTATGAGTACCCATGCTATCTAGATAAATGTTTCTTAAAACCTTAATATGGGTAAAAAAAAACCAAAAAAAAAAAAAGATGAACATCCACACTCTCCACATTTTAAACACAAGCCATAATAAAACTTCAAATGCTGAAAACCCAATGAACAACTGTTAAAACATTCTTTACAAATATAAATATAAATATCTATAAATATTTATAGCCTGAAGATAAATGTATTCAGCTATCACACTATAGAAGTCTGACTCTAATTTCCTTAATTTGTGAACTCTCCTTAGAACTGCCCATGTCAATGCCATACACAGTGGTTTGAATACATGTGTAAAACTTACACAAAGCCTCATCATTGGATATAGCATACAAAAATTCTCAAGCCTGTGCTGGAAAAAGATTTCCATAATAACATTGGTATAAACACTGGACTTTAGACTAAATATTCCTCTTTTTCTCCTATTTACACCTTTTATATGTTGACACTGTTTAAACAAAACATAATATAATAGAAAAATACAGCATAAGATTGACAGAATATACTTCTTAACACTTATATAGCGTTTTTCTCACTTGTTCTAAATGCCAAGAATTAAATGCACTGTGTGTCTAATATGTAAGTTGTAATATGTACAAGGGTTAAAATGAAAAATCTTTAAATATTTAACAAATAAAAATGTTTTAGAGTGTGATGTAAAACAAGCTAGTCAAATATGAGTTTATTTTTTTTAAATATGAATAGCTCTGTTCAGCAGACTGATTTTAAGAATGTATGTTATGTTATCCTGCAGCTTATTTTTGACTGAAACTTTAAAGATTTTTTACTATGTTAATGAAAGAAGAGTATATTATACAGCCTTAGAAAAATGTTAAACGCATCAACACCGAAATATATTGACGTTTACCTGGTTTGCAACAGACAGTTATTCAAGATGCTATTTAAGGTTCATTTCTTTTGCTGTCTTGCTATCAATGGGTAAATCAATCACACATTTTCCTTGCACTTTTGTTGGTCCCACAACAACAGCTGAGTCTGAATTTGGGTATTCAATACATGAACCCGAAGATGAAGATGAACCCTCTGAGCCAAATTATGAGTTAGATACAGATTCATGTTCATCTAATGATAAGTGGAATATAGTGTTACATGGTTTTTAAAGCAATATTTTGACAAAACTAACCTCAAAATAGCTACACTACAATTAAAGACTATCAAAAGTACAATAGAGACTGTTTAAATGGATTGTAGAGGATATTAACTCGTTAGTGAAAACATTAAAAGTCACATCAGATGATATAAAGCGTTCATCAAAGACATGAGTCAACATCGACTCCCATTGAGTCCTTCAAGTACACCTTGTTTGAATCTGGCAAATTGAAATTGGCTAAGACTATGTGGATTCAAAATAATAATAGTGATAGAATAGCAGGAAATAATCAGCTTGACTGTCAAATTTATATTTATTGCAAGACACAAAGTAAACCTTAATCCGAAAATAAATTTTGCAAGCATAAAAACATGTCTGTATTAAAACCATTTAACTTACATCTTTGAATGAATTCAGAAGAGCTTTAGACATCATTTGCCTTTGGTACCCTAATCCATTTTCGGGTACATTGCATTCCACAGGAACCAACATGTTGTTAAATGCCAAAGCATGAAGGTTAATGCTTAAGTAGCAAAACTTTGAGCACTGACATACTGTCACACAAGTCTGGATACAAACATAAAATGATCTTGGACATTATGCATTCTGATTAATAATTAGATGCTTGGTCTTGCAGAAAGCTGCAATATTGTGTATATCTTTTTTGTCAAAACTGCATTGCCCTATAACACTGTCAAAATTCAGTTTAACAATTGTCATTTTAAAACATGAACAGGAGGTAATAGAAAAGTTAACAGTGAGATTACATTACCACCATCAGAAGCGCATGGAGTAGCCTTTATCGTGCATACTTTTCCTTTCATTTTTACCATTAGTTGCAGCCCATAAAATGCTCTGAATTGCCTTGCCTGGGATATGCTACACTTTTATCATACAAATTGTAAGCATGACAGTAAATGAATGAACCTCCTGTATGAGCTTTTGCTCTCTCAAAATTAAACAAATCTATAAATGAATCACATGTTACTGGCAAGGGTGAGAAGCTAACTCTCACCAGTCATAAAAACAACATTCAAAGTTCCTACCCTCAGTTCCACTCTCTTTACCTTCCTCCTCTTCTCCTGCCTCTGGACATGCCTTACCCCTCTTCCTCTCCTTCTTTGGTCAACAGTAGCCCAGTTTCTGCCAGCACTCTGATGGCTAACAGTATTGGTGGCAGTCATTGTTAATCCGGGCCTCGACTGATCCAGTATGGAAATGTGTATTGTCTGCATATTGATCTGGCAAAATTTTACACCAAATGCCCTTCCTGATGTAACCCTCCCCATTTATCCGGGCTTGGGACTGACATGAAGAAGCACACTGGTTTGTGCATCCCCTGGGATTGAGGCTTTAAAATGAGTTCAATGCAAATAGAGAGAGACAGTTGGAAACTTAAGGGTAAATTTCACACAAACATTAGGAGGTTTTTCTTCATACAGAGAGCCATGGGCACATGTAATAAGTTACCAAGTTGTGTGGTAGACAGTAGGACTTTATGGACCTTCAAAACTGAACTTGGGTTGACCTAGCATTTAACCAACTAGTCTTTTTCTTATTGGTATTTGGTATGGACCCTGCTCATGGGCAAGGCATTTAGAGTGAGGGATAAGAATGTGAACCATGACTTTGCCTTTCAGCTGAAATTCATGCAAGGTTGTTCTTCTTATCTTTGACTAGTTTAGCTGAACGTTTTGCATGTGCTATTGCACATGCTGCTATTCAAAATTATTACCCAATGGAGTATCCCTAGCAACAACCCAGAGGGGACAATCCCATGAACTCTTGATATACCTTTGTATATACTGTACATTAGAGGGAGTAGTTTATTTCTAACCTTCATTTCTGTTTTTATATGCTTAACTCAACATCTGTTTAAGGTTTCAGTTGAAACACTCAACTATTTAGCTATAATAAACATATGTTTTAGATTTATAATTCATAACAATGAAGCTTTCCTTTTGAAAATAGAAGTAAATTGCCACCTTAATCCACAAGAATCTCTACCCAGACAAACTTCTGTCAGACTGAAGGTTTCATAACCTCTGCTAGATTCCTGTGGCCTAAATATTTCTCTGCATTTTTTTGCAGTGTAGGGTGATAGCACTTTTGAATTAGCAGCTTTACTCTTGAATCTGCACTCATTGTTTACTAAGAAGAAGTGCCTAGTTTAAATAAATGCCACCTGATAGAAGGTGAGTGTTTTGGTCAGGGGAGTACCACAAGTTATTGTGAGGTATAGGGCTAGGGGATGAAAGAAAGATATTTTAATGGTCTAGACAAAAGGGTGATGAAAAATTCAAAACAATTTTAAAAAAGGGGTCAACACAAAAGCCAAATTCAAAAACACAAACCTTAAGTAAGAAGGTACTAACATTTTTAAAGATTTCCACTAACTACACTAATGTTGAGTTTTTTAGAATGTGTTTTCTGGCCTGTTTTTTCTATGTGAAGCCTCAGGGGGCAGGGCCACCTAATGCTGCAGCTAGAGTACTTCACCCAGTAGTATTTACGAGGGCTGTTTCAACAATCACATTTTTTCCTTTCTTGTGCTTTGTACTTTTTCTGATATGGGGTTCCTGGTTTTGATCTTCTTCACACAACCTAAGGTACTGTCTCTGGTTTTTGCCTTTGAATTTGTTCACTTTTAAGTTTCTTGTTTTCTTTTTTGTCTGCATAGTTTTCTCAGGATGATGTTTTTGAATTTTTATAGTATATATTTAAATATTAAAGGATCTTTAGTTAGTTTTCTTGGGCCAATGTTTATTTATGTTTGTTCCTTCTTTCCTTTTGGATATAGTGACTTTAAGGCCTTTGCCCCACTTCAGGCCATATGACAACTGCCTTTTGAATTTGAGGTAAGGCTGCTTGGAAGTGGCAATTCTGTTACTCATTTTCACTTTCATTTTTTATGCCCATTTGTGTTATTATGGGTATGAAGGGTTGCTAAGAGTCCCACTTGTTTTTTATGTAACTAGTCTTATATTTTATTTGTAGCTGCAGTCTTCATTCTTTTTTAAATAGTGGTGGTAAGACCTGTTTGTTTATTTAATGGGATCCTTTTTATCTTACATCTAGCAGATTGTAATCACATTTACAGATTCAAAGTCACCAGTTACCTCTATGTGAAGTGATTACTGAGATGTATTACTTATTTAAAAAGAAATCTCACTTCTTTTGGCCCCATAAACATTTTGTGACCCTAAAATAGCCTGATTCCTGAACACATGACATCCATCCATCCATCCAGTATCCAACCTGCTATATCCTAACTACAGGGTCACGGGACTCTGCTGGAGCCAATCCCAGCCAACACAGGGCACAAGGCAGGAAACAAACCCCAGGCAGGGCGCCAGCCCACTGCACGGCACACACACCCACATACCAAGCACACACTAGGGACAATTTAAAATCGCCAATGCACCTAACCTGCATGTCTTTGGACTGTGGGAGGAAACGAAGTTCCCGGAGGAAACTGAACACATGACATTTATGACTAAATCCTTTAAAGACAAAAATCACAAGAACATTCAATTTTTTGTAGTATCTTTGTTGCAATATATGTTTCATTCATATGCTATTTTTAGTTCATTTTCAGTGACTATTCCGCTCCTGAATTCTATTCTTTCCATGGCAGAATGACCACATCCTTTGTAATAGATAAGAGCCTGACCCCTTCAAAATGAAAGAAGTGCTTCCGTAATGTACTAGAAAGGTTTCTTAAATAGGCATGGTTTCAAAAAAGCTAATCATTTTCCAGTTCTCTGTTACAGGATTGTGATAACATTAATTACAATTTTTCTGGGAGCTCCCATCTCACCTTCCCTGTCTGATATATGGAACAGTGCATACCTCATCGCCTTGCTTTTCAGGGAAATTTTATATAGAAGAGTGCTGTCAACAAACAGCTGAATATAAAAGTGATTAATTTTTTACTTGTTTAAGAAATAGCCCTGAATCAAACAGACCACGCAAACCTAGAAGCTTTGAAGAGAAATTGCAGGAGGTGCATACAGAAATGTATATTTCCTTACTATCTCTTTCATGATGAAAGATCTTTAGTGTTTGGCATAATTAGCATTTTCTACTTGCAGTTCTGTCAAGTAAATAGTGACACCTTTTCTTGCTGACGTGAAGCATTGTATTCTATGTGCTGCATTTTACGTAATTTGATATGAATAAAGAATGTTTTAAAGGATAAAAATAAAACTGTGCGTACATGGCAATTCTTTCCCCTAGAAACTGCAATAATAGTAAAATAGATTCAGTATAACCAGCTAATCTACTTTATGCTTGGGTATATGTTTATTTCTCTGTAAAGAGGCACCTTTGCAAATGCAAATGTTCATAAAAAAATTGTCAGAACCGTACATCATTGTATAAAAGGTGGAAGGGAGACACAGAGAAACATGTGGGAGAAGATCCTATAAATATTATGCTGTCATGATGCAGGTCTACAAGACTAGTGAAATTATTATTCTAATTATCAGTGTTATTTCAGATGCCTTTTGTATGAATTTATAACATATCTAATGGTTTAAAACTTGAAACCTGCAAAACTGAATAAGCAAATGCCATTGAAAATCAATTTTGAGATGGCATCCCCCCATCCCAAAATATATATAGCTCTGTGTGGGTATTCATGTAGCTGCTGTAGAGCTAAAAATACATTTTTATTGACAATTATTCAACAGTGCCCTTTTCCCACAAAGTATACACTTTGACTAAGCTGAGGTGCGTGGGGTGTGCTGTGTTTCATGTCACTGAAACTTAATATTTTGGTTGAATTCCAAGCCTATTTCTACAAAGCCGGTTCTGGTGGCTTGTTAAATTTATACTAGCAATTAAAGAACACACTATATGACAGGTAAACTACTATATTTTGAACTAGATACATTCTTTTTTATTTATTTATTTTTGCTAACAAGTAAGTATGGACCCAAAGTCAAAACAATAGCTCTCTTAAGTCATCCATGATAGTAGTACTGTCAGGTTTCACCTTCAATATTGTGCAAAGTAGTGTTAGTCTTTTCCTGCACATAAATTCAAGTTTCAACTCATTCGTTTTTAAAAAACATGTTTTTATAGAACTATCATTGACCATCCAGCTACATTTAATAAATATAAGTAATAGTTTCTAATCTGTGTTTATCTGTTAATAAAAAGTATAAGCAGGGGTTAACATAAACAATAATAATTATAATGTATAAATGAAAGTAATAAATTTATAAGTACATCACAAAATTAAAAAAAAAAACAGACAGCATATTTTAAAGGAAGTGTAATAAATGAAGTACAATAATCATAATCCAAAATTAAGGAAACATAGATAGATAGATAGATAGATAGATAGATAGATAGATAGATACTTTATTAATCCCAAGGGGAAATTCACATAATCCAGCAGCAGTATACTGATACAAAGAAACAATATTAAAGAGTAATAAAAATGCATGTAAAAACAGACAATAATTTTGAATAATGTTAGCGTTTACCACCCCCCTGGGTGGAATTGAAGAGTCGCATAGTGTGGGGGAGGAACGATCTCCTCAGTCTGCCAATGGAGCAGGACAGTGACAGCAGTCTGTCACTGAAGCTACTCCTCTGCCTGGAGAGGACACTGTTCAGTGGATGCAGTGGATTCTCCATGATTGAAAGGAGCCTGTTTAGCACCCGTCATTCTGCCACAGATGTTAAACTGTCCAGCTTCATTCCTACAATCGAGCCTGCCTTCCTAAGAAGTTTGTCCAGGCGTGAGGCATCCTTCATCTTTATGCTGCCTCCCCAGCACACCACCGTGTAGAAGAGGGCACTCGCCACAACCGTCTGGTAGAACATCTGCAGCATCTTATTGCAGATGTTGAAGGACGCCAACCTTCTAAGGAAGTATAGTCGGCACTGACCTTTCTTACACAGAGCATCAGTATTGGCAGTCCAGTCCAATTTATCATCCAGCTGCACTCCCAGATATTTATAGGTCTGTACTCTCTGCACACAGTTACCTCTGATGATCACAGGGTCCATGAGGGGCCTGGGCCTCCTAAAATCCACTACCAGTTCCTTGGTCTTGCTGGTGTTCAGGTGTAAGTGGTTTGAGTCACACCATTTAACAGAGTCTTTGATTAGCTTCCTCTACTCATCCTCCTGCCCACTCTTGATGCAGCCCACAATAGCAGTGTCATCAGCGAACTTTTGCATATGGCAGGACTCTGAGTCGTATTGGAAGTCTGATGTATATAGATTGAACAGGACCAGAGAAAGTACAGTCCCCTGCGGCGCTCCTGTGTTGCTGACCATAATGTCAGACCTGCAGTTCCTGAGATGCACATACTGAGGTCTGTCTGTAAGATAGTCCACGATCCATGCCACCAGTTGTGACTCTACTCCCATCTCTGTCAACTTGTCCCTAAGGAGCAGAGGTTGGATGGTGTTGAAGGCGCTATGTAAGTGTACTAAATAATAATAATAATAATAATAATGAATAATAATGCAACAGAAAGATACATTGAACATAAACATTTTATACAACTTTATAACTTTTATACAGAAATACAATGAAGGCAACAAAGACATGATGGAATGATAAGAGATATTGCTTAAAATAAGTAAATCAATCAATACAATTATACATACAAACAACAAAAAAGTATATGTAAATTACAGAAATAGAAAAAATGAAAATAAATAACACAAATGCCCTAGGTGACCAAAATTTAAATGAAAACATATATTAAAAAATTATATATATATATATATATATATATATATATATATATATATATACAGTGCATCTGGAAAGTATTCACAGCGCATCACTTTTTCCACATTTTGTTATGTTACAGTCTTATTCCAAAATGGATTAAATTTATTTTTTTACTCAGAATTCTACACACAACACCCCATAATGACCAATGTGAAAAAATGTTTACTTGAGATTTTTGCAAATTTATTAAAAATAAAAAAATTGAGAAAGCACATGTACATAAGTATTCACAGCCTTTGCCATTAAGCTCAAAATTGAGTTCAGGTGAATCCTGTTTCCCCTGATCATCCTTGAGATGTTTCTGCTGCTTAATTGGAGTCCACCTATGGTAAATTCAGTTGATTGGACATGATTTGGAATGGCACACACCTGCCTATATAAGGTTCCATAGTTGACAGTTCATGTCAGAGCACAAACCAAGCATGAAGTCAAAGGAATTGTCTGTAGAACTCCGAGACAGGATTGTCTCGAGGCACAAATCTGGGGAAGGTTACAGAAACATTTCTGCTGCTTTGAAGGTCCCAATGAGCACAGTGGCCTCCATAATTCATAAGTGGAAGAAGTTCGAAACCACCAGGACTCTTCCTAGAGCTGGCCGGCCATCTATACTGTGCGATCGGGGAGAAGGGCCTTTAGGGAGGTTACCAAGAACCCGATGGTCACTCTGTCAGAGCTCCAGAGGTCCTCTGTGGAGAGAAGAGAACCTTCCAAAAGGACAACCATCTCTTCAGCAATCCACTAATCAGGCCTGTATGGTAGAGTGGCCAGACGGAAACCACTCCTTAGTAAAAGGCACATGGCAGCCCACCTGGAGTTTGCCAAAAGGCAAGGACTCTCAGACCATGAGAAACAAAGTTCTCTGGTTTGATGAGACAAAGATTGAACTCTTTAGTGTGAATGCCAGGCATCAAGTTTGGAGGAAACCAGGCACCGCTCATCACCAGGCCAATACCATCCCTGCAGTGAAGCATGGTGGTGGCAGCATCATGCTGTGAGGATGTTTTTCAGCGGCAGGAACTGGGAGATTAGTCAGGATAAAGGGAAAGATGACTGCAGCAATGTACAGAGACATCCTGGATGAAAACCTGCTCCAGAGTGCTTTTGACCTCAGACTGGGGCGACGGTTCATTTTTCAGCAGGTCAACGACCCTAAGCACACAGATATCAAAGGAGTGGCTTCAGGACAATTCTGTGTATGTCCTTGAGTGGTCCAGACTTGAATCCGATTGAACATCTCTGGAGAAATCTTAAAATGGCTGTGCACCGACGCTTCCCTTCCAACCTGATGGAGCTTGAGAGGTGCTGTAAAGAGGAATGGGCGAAACTGGCCAAGGATAGGTGTGCCAAGCTTGTGGCATCATATTCAAAAAGACTTGAGGCTGTAATTGCTGCCAAAGGTGCATCGACAAAGTATTGAGCAAAGGCTGCAAATACTTATGTACATGTGATTCCTCAGTTGTTTTATTTTTAATAAATTTGCAAAAACCTCAAATAAACTTTTTTCATGTTGTCATTATGGGGTGTTGTGTGTAGAATTCTGAGGAAAAAAATGAATTTCATCCATTTTGGAATAAGGCTGTAACATAACAAAATGTGGAAAAAAGGATGCGCTGTGAATAGTTTCCGGCAGCACTGTATATATATATATATATATATATATATATATATATATATATATATATATATGCAGTTAGGATATAGTGGACGGTTTGGATAATGGATGGATGGAGGATTACACCTCCTCTGGACCATGAGGGGTCAACAGTCCTGGAGGCTATGGGGACCACGAGAAATGAGCCTGGAAGCTCAACCCATTAGGGGCCTGTGATCACTGCCAGGGAGCACCCTGATGCCTGGAGAGCCCTGTCCTCAGCACTTCCGCCACATCTGGAAGTGCTGGGGGGAAGAAGACCAGGGACACCCGGAGTGCTTCCGGGTGCACAGCCAGCAATTTTGCCACACGAGGGAGTGCTGGCAGAAATTCATCGGAAGGCACCTGGAACATGTTTGGGTCGATATGAAAGGGTGCGCCTCCCTCCATTCGATGGCTGGAGTCAGGTGGAAGTGGACAGAGCTCAGAGGAGAAGAGTGGAGGCGGACCAGAAGAAAAAGGCATTGTGAGGGGCCTGGACTGTGGGAGTTGTGGTACGGGAGTACTGGGTTGTGTGTGTGCACTTGTATATAATATTGTGTAAATAAACGTGTTGTGGTACTTTTACCACTATATATATATATATATATATTGTCACGCATGCACGAGTCAGAGACCGCGGAAGGATCTTAACACACCTGGGAAAACATTCGCCGGTAGGAAATGGCGGGGTACTAACTTTCTTCCTGTGCTTCCTTTCAGAAAAAGATGTCCACCATAAGACTGAGTTTGCCCGGCCTACTGCCTTCCTCCACCATCTTTCCTGACGTCATCGATCCCATCATCCCTCATGACTCCTTCCCAGCATCCCTCCACTTCCGGCTACTCCTCTTTATACGCCATTCCCAGGCATCGCGTATATGAACTTTATTGTTTATATGTTTGACCGTTTATTTTTTGAATATATTGTGGAATACCTACAATATACAGGGCAGGAAAACCCCAAAACTTATTGCTGTCTTCTCTCTCTCTTTTACAATATGTACACATACAATCTTGCTCTGACTTACAGTTCCATTTGGGATTGTCCATTTGAATGTATGTCAGATTGGTCTTATGTGGATCACAAAGTGTACAGGTAATTGCAATTGTGGCTCTGTTAGTGTGCTGTGGGTCACTGGTACACATAGTGTAAGTGCTGGTACAGAGTAGCACAAACCAATATTTGAGTCTCGGCAGCCTCTTTCAAGGTTCCCCACAGCACTTTTGAACTACAGCTAAGGTGTTCAGGCACAGCAGTTTGGAAGTGCTGCAGGGGTTCTGCTAGTCTTTCATGTGTCTGTGCTTTATGCGGGGCTGCTATCACGCTTGCCATTCAATTGTTGGTGCTTTGTTGTAATCGATACTTCATGGGGTAATACTGTGCAGTGGGATTAAAGAAATCTGTTGTAAAAGGAAAGTACCAATTCATCTATTATTCACACCTTCTCATCATTAAAAAAAAAACAAAAAACTAGGGGGAAGGAACATTGGCTGAAAGAACAAATGACTTCAACTTGGTCAGCCATATATCAACACATGACTTTATATAGGTATATATACACTTGCATGTATGTGTCTCTCTAAGTGTGGATGTGTGTGTGTGTGTGTGTGTGTGTGTGTGTGTGTATATATATATATATATATATATATATATATATATATATATATATATATATATATATATATATATATATATATATATAATGAAAGTATTCAGACCCCCTTCAATTTTTGACTCTTTTTTATATTGCAGCCATTTGCTAAAATCATTTAAATTAATTTTTTCCCTCATTAATGTATACACAGCACCCCATATTGACAGACAAAAAAAAGAATTTTTGAAATTGTTGTAGATTTATTAAAAAAGAAAAACTGAAATATCACATGATCCTAAGTATTCAGACCCTGTGCTGTGACACTCATATATTTAACTCAGGTGCTTTCCATTTCTTCTGATCATCCTTGAGATCACCTTCATTTTAGTCCAGCTGTGTTTGATTATACTGATTGGACTTGATTAGAAAAGCCACACACCTGTCTATATAAGACCTTACAGATCACAATGCATGTCAGAGCAAATGAGAATCATGAGGTCAAAGGAACTGCCTGAAGAGCTCAGAGACAGAATTGTGGCAAGGCACAGATCTGGCCAAGGTTACAAAAAAATTTCTGCTGCTCTTAAGGTTCCCAAGAGCACAGTGGCCTCCATAATCCTTAAATGGAAGACATATGGGATGACCAGAACCCTTCCTAGAGCTGGCCGTCCAGCCAAGCTGAGCTACCGGGGGGGAAGAGCCTTGGTGCGAGAGGTAAAGTAGAACCCAAAGATCACTTTGGCTGAGCTCCAGAGATGCAGTCAGGAGATGGGAGAAAGTTGTAGAAAGTCAACCATCACTGCAGCCCTCCACCAGTCAGGGCTTTATGGCAGAGTGGCCTGTCGGAAGCCTCTCCTCAGTGCAAGACACATGACAGCCCGCATGGAGTTTGTTAAAAGACACCTGAAGAACTCTGAGATGGTGAGAAATAAGATTCTCTGGTCTGATGAGACCAAGATAGAACTTTTTGGCCTTAATTCTAAGCGGTATGTGTGGAGACAACCAGGCACTGCTCATCACTTGTCCAATACAGTCCCCACAGTGAAGCATGGCGGTGGTAGCATCATGCTGTGGGGTGTTTTTCAGCTGCAGGGACAGGACGACTGGTTGCAATCGAGGGAAAGATGAATGCGGCCAAGTACAGGGATATCCCGGACAAAAACCTTCTCCAGAGTGCTAAGGACCTCAGACTGGGCCGAAGGTTTACCTTCCAACAAGACAATGACCCTAAGCACACAGCTAAAATAACGAAGGAGTGGCTTCACAACAACTCTGTGACTGTTCTTGAATAGCCCAGCCAGAGCCCTGACTTAAACCCAATTGAGCATCTCTGGAGAGACCTAAAAAGGCTGTCCACCAACGTTTACCATCCAACCTGACAGAACTGGAGAGGATCTGCAAGGAGGAATGGCAGAGGATCCCCAAATCCAGGTGTGAAAAACTTGTTGCATCTTTCCCAAGAAGACTCATGGCTGTATTAGCTCAAAAGGGTGCTTCTGCTTAATACTGAGCAAAGGGTCTGAATACTTAGGACCATGTAATATTTCAGTTTTTCTTTTTTAATAAATCTGCAACAATTTCAAAAATATTTTTTTTGTCTGTCAATATGGGGTGCTGTGTGTACATTAATGAGGGAAAAATTAATTTAAATGATTTTAGCAAATGGCTGCAATATAACAAAGAGTGAAAAATTGAAGGGAGTCTGAATACTTTCCATACCCACTATATATATATATATATATATATATATATATATATATATATATATATATATATATATATATATATATATATATATATATATATATATATATATATATAGATAGATAGATAGAGATATATATATTGTAGCGACCCGTGGAGGAGTCTTTAAGATTTCGAGCGAACTCTGCCGTGCACCTCTCCGAAGCTGTCGGCTAGCGGATTGCCAGCGTTATGCACGCAACTGCACCCAGCTCTTTAAGAAAGAGAACACTCGTGCCCCATACACCGCACGACTCCGAGTGTCTCGGTAGTTTGCTTAGATAAATCTTAGCAATAAAACAGCTCTGTCCTGTTGTATCTTTTATTACAGAAGATAGTCAGAAACAAAAGCTCAACATTATTGCTCGCCATTGCCAAGGTCACGCACGAAGACACATTTCAATAAATTGGTACTTTTACAAAATAAATAACCCCGGACGCGATGACCCAAACCCACCCAACCAATTAAATACAAACACACCATTATTTACAACACAAATGACAATACGTAAATTCGACATACAATAAGCTTTTTATAAATTACCCATAAATTCCCCACAAACTATTTACATAAATTACCCATGAGGCGTCACTCCAGCGCTTGCTGCCGGGTTGTTACACAGCCCCTCCTAAGAGGGTTAGTGTCCCCACAACCCTACTCATCACAGATAAAATCACGTAAATGTCCTGGCCGCCGACGGATACGCTTTGTCCTGCCGGAGGTGCCATCACTGTGTCGGGCTCAGTCCTGTCAATGTCTGACTCGGTGCCGGGGGTGGAGGTTGGAGAACCGCTTGTATTTTCGAGTTGTTGTTGTTCTGGGGCCAGTGGGTGGTATGGTGCTAAACGGTCCTTGTGCAGCACCACCCGTCTGCCTCGCCCAGGCATTGGACTCGGAAAACTACCTCCGATATTTTGTCCAATATTTCTCCCGGTCCTTGCCAATGGTGGGCTAGTTTTGGGGACAATCCCGTTTCCGTTCGGGCAAAATACCCACACTTTGTCCCCTGGCTTCAGCGTCGGGCCATGAGCCCGTGAGTCGTAAGCCCGTTTTTGGCGCGCTCCAGCTCCCTCCAGGGCCTCCCTGGCCAGTCGATGAACGGTGTCCAGCCCCTCTTTTAGCCGCCTAAAAAAATCCATTTCGGGCCCACCAATAATCTCAGGCTCAGGGGGTGAGCCAAACACTAATTCCACCGCGCGAAGTTCCCTTCCAAACATCAGCCCGCTGGCGTGCATTGGCTCGACTCCTGCACTGCTGTCCGATATGCCCATAGGACCAAAGGCAAATGTTGGTCCCAGTCCCGCTGGTGTTGACTGGTCAGGATTGCCAGTTGAGTGGCCAGGGTGCGATTGAATCGCCGACCAATCCATCACTTTGTGGGTGAAGGGGTGGTCCGGTCTTTTCACCCCAGTCGCTGACACACCTCCCTGAACAAACGGCTCTCAAAGTTCCGCCCTGATCGCTGTGGAGCTCGTCCGAACTCCAAATCAGTGAACATTTCATCCACGAGTTTTGAGCAGCTGTGGGGCACTCTGATCCGAACTGCATACGCCTCTGGCCATTTGGTAAAGTAGTCCATTGCTACCAAAGCGTAGCGATTTCCGGCTTCCGTTACAGGAAAAGGACCCAGTATGTCCACTCCAATTCTCTCCATGGGTGCCCCGACCAGGTATTGTTGCAATGGCGCGTGAGAACGTTGACCAGGTCCTTTTTGTGCAGTGCAGACGTCACAGCAGTGGACGTGTAGCTCTGCGTCTTGCCGACACCCGGCCAATAAAACCGCTGCCGTAGTCGACGCACTGTCTTAGCGTCCCGTAGTGTCCGGATCCAGCCGCTCCGTGGACCCATCGGAGGACCTCGGCGCGCAAAGCCTGGGGAACCAGTAGTTGTAGCGGTCAATTCCTCCCCGGTGCTGCCACCGCCTGTAGATTACGCCATCGTGCAACTCCAAGTTGCCCAACGGAGAGTGGAGTATTTTGAGTTCAGGCCCCTGTGACGACACGGTTTGCCAGTCGGGACGTTCTTGTGTCTCCAACCAGCCCTTTACCTTTTCTAGTGCTTGATCGCTCGCCTGTAACTGCCTCAATTGGTCAATAGTGACGGCTCCCCTACTCCAACAGTGTCATCTATCCTTGCAGATGCTGACGATGGCCCCAGCCCCCTTTCTTCCTGTCGGCGGCAATATCGACATTCATTGCTGAGGCATGGACGCCTGGAGAGGGCATCAGCGTTGGCATGCTGCCGTCCCGGTCGGTGCTGTATCTCAAAGTCATATTCTTGTAGAATCTCCATCCACCTTGCCACCTGGCCCTCTGGTTGCCGGAAATTCAACATCCAGGTGAGGCTAGCATGGTCAGTCCGCAGTGTGAACCTAGTGCCCAATAGGTAGGGCCGAAGTGTGCGTGCCGCTAGGATCACTGCCAACAGTTCCCGCCGAGTGACACAGTAATTCCTCTCCGTCGACTGAGGCTGCAGCTGTAATAAGCTATCACTCTTTCTCCAGCCTCCCCCTTCTGTGAGAGCACGGCCCCAATCCCCACATTGCTAGCGCCAGTGTCCACCACAAAAGGTTGGTTGGGGTCAGGGTACGCCAGGACAGGCGCTGACGAGGGCAGCCTTTAACTGTTGGAAGGCGGCTGTGCAGTCCTCCGTCCACCCAAACTGTTGGCCCTTACTCGTTAGTCGGTGCAAAGGGCTGGCAATGGTTGCAAAGTTTTTACGAATCTTCGTAGTAGGAGGCTAAACCCAAAAGCTCCGCAGTTCAGTGATATTGGCTGGTGGGGCCAGTTGCTCACGGCAGTCACCTTCGCTGGGTCTGTAGCCACCCCTCTCGCTGATTACGTGCCCTAGAAACTGGTCTGTCGGGCGAGAAGATTGCATTTCTCAGGGTTTAACCGCAACCCGGCGCTACTGAATGGCGGTCAGGACCTCCCTTAAATTGTGCACCGCCTGGTCAAAGTCTCTGGCATGAATCAGCAGGTCATCTAAATAGACCACACAACGGGTTCGGGAATGTCTTTTAGGACCCGCTCCATTAGTCTTTCAAAGTGGCGGCATTACAAAGTCCAAACGGCATTACCTTAAACTGCCACAGCCCTTGTCCGATGGTGAATGCAGTTTTGGGTCGGTCCTCTGCTGCCAGTTCTACCTGCCAATATCCACTGCGCAAGTCCAAAGTGCTGAACCAACGGGATCCAGCCACATAGTCCAATGCATCATCGATGCGAGGCAATGGGTAAGAGTCTTTTCGAGTGACTGCATTTAATTTACGAAAGTCCACACAAGGCGCCAACCCCGTTTTCTTCCGCACCATGACCATGGGTGCGCCCAGGACTGTCCGAAGGCTCAATGATGTCGTTGGTTACCATCTCGCGAATCAATTCTTCGGCAGCTTGGCGTTTTGCAAGAGGCAATCGGGGGGGGCGCAACCGAATGGGGCGGCGTGGCCAGTGTCAATGTGGTGTTTGACTAACGAGGTTCTGGTGCAGTCCTCTTCTCGAGCCGCAAAATGTCCACAAAGTCGTTCAATACTTTCTGGAGTTGCTCCTGCTGTGGCGTGCTCAGCTGTTCACCACTTCGATGGCCCAATTCCTCCACAGCAGCAACCGTCTCAGTGGATGGGTGGTCGTGTGAGGAAAACCGTTGGGGAGCACTGGTCTGAGCTGCAATACTCTCCTGGGGTCCTCTTCAGTCCCTGCATCTTCCGAACAACGGTCGGGAGCCGGTGAGCCGTGGTGTCCAGGCAAATCCAAGCTAACAGCCCTTCCAGGATGATTCCAGCCCGATTGGAGCGACACAGTCTCATTACCTACGCAGAGGATGGCCCTGGACACATCAACACATGCTCCCCAGTGGGCCAGCAAGTCTAACCCAATTATGCATTTGTCTTTAATGTCCATGAGCCAGAATTCGTGGCTGGTCTGGCTCGTCCCTACTACTACAGTCAATAGTTTCTTTCCGGGCATTTTTGTCCGCTCACCCGTAACCGTCGCAGTTCGATGTTAGAAGGAGTCCAGTCTTTTGGAAGAGGACCAGCTGTTTCGGGCAACACTCCTCTCTGTAATAGACAAATAGTGGACCCCGTGTCCACTAAGGCACTGCATGGCCGTCCGTCTATAATGCAGTCTAGGTACAGTCCACCTGAAAACCCACAGTGCCCCACTTTAGGGCAGTCATTGCGGAGGGATGCTGAAAATGGAGCGAGGGTCCCTCACGGCCTCACCCGAGGTCGTTTCCGAAGGTGATGTTGTACGAGGCAGGGGACTTGGAGCAGGGCAGTCCCTGGCAAAATGCCCTGGTTCTCCGCGATCGGAAACAGCGGTCCGATCTTTGTCTCTGTCGGGGATTGATGATGGCTGGGGCGACTGACCTCCACACCCTCAGGCTGGTCCCTTTCTACCACTCGCTCAACTGCTCGTAGCGGCTTGGGCGTGATGATTGACGTGCGGAGACCCAAACTGTAGTACCTCTTCAGCCCGTTCAGCCTCCCGTAGTGCCTCACTCAAATGTCTGGCGACAACAGACAGACATGCTGACGGAGACGCTCTGGTGCAAGGCCCCGCAGGAAAGCATGAAGACTGAGTTCTTCCCTTGCTGCTGTCGAGAAAGTAGGGTAACCTTTCCGTGCATAGACCCTGATGTCAGCTGCAAATGCTCCCACACTCTCACCTTCACGCCGACGTCGGTTAGTCAGCTCCTCCCTGCTGTGTTCCGCTGAGGTTCTCTGTCCAAAGCGACGGGTGAGAGCATCGGTGAGGGCCTGAAGATCACGACACTCCTCAGGCGGCAGGTCGATGAGTACCTGAAGTGCGGGACCCTCCAAGGCAAGGGCCAAGTGTGTTGCAGCTTCCTCGCAGCTCCAACCATTGTGAAGAGCAGCCAGATCCACTTGTGCAAGGTATGGCTCCAGGGGCGCCAACCCGCTGTATCGTGGCAGCTTAGCGGGTGACCGTGTGGGGAGGACCGGCCGACTGGTGATTTGGGGTGTCGTTGCGGCAGCTACAGGTTCATTCCGCCGTGCCTAGAAGATCGCAACACTGTCCGGGGAATACTGGCACCCTCAGGCCAGTTTGTCCTTTTTCTCCGTGCAGTTCTGCTGATCAGGCGCTCCAACATAACGCTATTTTCCGAGATGGCACGCTCTATTTCTTCAAGACTCTGTTCCATGACGGCGTCTTCTAAACAGCCTGGTCTCCCACTTCTGACACCAATGTAGCGACCCGTGGAGGAGTCTTTAAGATTTCGAGCGAACTCTGCCGTGCACCTCTCGAAGCTGTCGGCTAGCGGATTGCCAGCGTATGCACGCAACTGCACCCAGCTCTTTAAGAAAGAGAACACTCGTGCCCCATACACCGCACGACTCCGAGTGTCTCGGTAGTTTGCTTAGATTAAATCTTAGCAATAAAACAGCTCTGTCCTGTTGTATCTTTTTATTACAGAAGATAGTCAGAAACAAAAGCTCAACATTATTGCTCGGCCATTGCCAAGGTCACGCACAAGACACATTTCAATAAATTGGTACTTTTGCAAATAAATAACCCCTGGACGGCGATGACCCAAACCCACCCAACCAATTAAATACAGACACACCATTATTTACAACACAATTGACAATACGTAAATTTCGACATACAATAAGCTTTTTATAAATTACCCATAAATTCCCCACAAACTATTTACATAAATTACCCATGAGGCGTCACTCCGCCAGCGCTTGCTGCCGGGTTGTTACAATATATATATATATACTAGCAAAATATCCGCGCTTCACAGCGAAGAAGTGGTGTGTTAAAGAAGTTATGAAAAAGAAAAGGAAACATTTAAAAAAAAAATAACATGATTGTCAATGTAATTGTTGTGGGGTTATTTTAGTATTGAGAGTGAATTTGATAACTGTAAAGAGTTTAATTTATGATCATAAATGTTGTGTATGAGAAATGCAGATTTTTAGGATGCAAGGATCTCTCTGTACATGTCGTTTGCAGTTCTGCTCTCAGGCTGTAAAATGAGCAAGCTGTCTGCTGAGTTTACTCTTGAGCATGCAAAGTACTTGTGTCATATCAATGCCTACCTTTTTTAGAGTCTGGACCTGTGACTTATTTGTTGTCATAGCAAAGCAGATCCTTACTGGAAATTGGAGGAGTAATATAATTGTCTCCTGTACTTTCATCAGTCCACACCTTGAACCTGTCCCAGTCATTCAGTACATAGGACACAATGTCTCTGTGGATATCAATTCTGAGACTGATATGGCCATGCAATAAGTAAGAGAGAGAATGGAAGAGGCAGGCGGAATCTCGGGGCATGGAAACCACTGGTTACGGGTCGGTGAAATTGTGATCGACGGTGATCACCAGAATAGACATGTTATTTGGGGTAAACTTGCACCTGTTGAGAAAGAAAGTACAAAGGAAGGTGAGAAGTTGTGGAGCAGGGAATGAAACGCAGAAGTCAGCACCAGGAAGACATACGTGAGGAAATAAGGAAGCCCAAAAATGATAGCCTTGAAACAGTGAAGTAAAAGAAAAGGCAACAGTCATAAAGAGTGAGACGTGAGGAAGTAAGGAAACCTAATAATGTCAGCCTCAAAGCGGTGAAGTAAATGAAAAGGCAGGAGTCACCAACAGGAAGACGTGAAGAAAGTCGAACAATAACAGGCTCGAAGCGGTGGAGTAAAGAAGAAGGGAGCAGTGAGCATGATGAACAGCTGAGGAAAGTAAGGAAGTGAGTGAGGAGGCACATGAGCTTGGGATGTCGTTAATGTATATAGGCAGGGAACCAACCACATGGTAGGTGTGTGGACAGTGGGCGTGTGGAAAAAGGAAAGGGGACTGAGGGTGGCCCTTGTGCGTCTCTGCCATCAATAAATTGTCTGTTAATAGAAATACGGAATGAAACTGCCAAAAGGAGAGGTTAGTTCACAAAGTTCCTCATCTATAAATACAGTTTAGGGGGTACGCCCATTTCCCCCCTTGGGTGTGGCAATAGGGTATGAAACAAACCTAACTTTTGTAAATACACTGCAAGGAATGAGCATACCAAATTTCACATTCCCACCTATATGGAAAGTGGGAGAATTAGTGATAAGTCAGTAAGTGCTTTGCCTTTTATATGTATAGATTATCCAATATCGAAGCTTGCAGGAGGAGTGGAGGTGATGAGAGAGAGAAGAGAAAGAAAAGAAAGGACGGTGTAGTTATTTTGCTTGTGCACTTTAGTGTACTGCTGTGGGCAGAGAGAAAAATGTTTGGGCAGCAGGAGTGCC
Source organism: Polypterus senegalus (assembly GCF_016835505.1). Classification (NCBI taxonomy): domain Eukaryota; kingdom Metazoa; phylum Chordata; class Cladistia; order Polypteriformes; family Polypteridae; genus Polypterus; species Polypterus senegalus. The sequence goes on along the minus strand of NC_053155.1, from coordinate 179,215,781 downwards.
CCCTGCAGGCCATAATGCATATAGGTAGTGTGGTGGGGCAAATGATGAGGCAGGTGTGGTTTATGGCCGGCTTGTCATCCCGGCCAATACCCCCAGGCCGCCAAATGGAGCTCTTCGTGCAGCATGGAGGAGCCCTGAATACCAGCAGGGAATCATGGACAATGGTGTTTTCCTCTACAGCCCTGCTGGATGCCACAGGGGCCAACATAGGACGCTGCAGGGAGGCCCAGAGAGTCATATGTGCCCTATAATCCAGAAGTACGTCATAGGCAAAGTGGCAGCGGAAGTGACGTGCTTCCGGGATGAAGAAGAGGTCTTTTTATCTGACCCGGAAGTGATATGAGGTCACGTGGACTGAAGGTTCGAAACACTTCTGGGTCAAGGACTATAAAAGACTCTGAGAAACACCAGAGCGTTGAGCTGAGCTGGGTGGAAGAGTGGAAACGCGTCTGGGAGTGGAGGATTGGTTATTGTGATTATTGATTATTTAATGAGTATTGTGGAGTGAAGGGTGCTTTGTGCACGGTTGTTTATTAATAATAAATAAATACATTTATGTGGACAGAGAACCCCAAGTGGACAGCGTCTGAACACGCAGGCCAAATCGCCTGACCCCTCGTTCGCCCATACCAAGTCCATCATGGGAAAAAAGAAGCAGAAGCAGAGTGGCAGCGGAGGAGATCCACTCACCAAGGCCGACACCTAGGAGGGATTACAGAGCGGCTGCACAGCACGAGAGAAGCCTCCGGAGGAAGATAAATACACCGAGGTATGTGTCAGCGTATTTAATGAACATATATTTAAAACATCTCATTTAGTACCATGCACATACCTCGGAGAATGTCATCTGGTGGCCCTGCGGGAGGCAGACCAATCTTCCGAAGAGGGTGATGCGCTCTCAGTCGAGCTGGTGGGGAAAACACAAGTTGGGTGCTGGCGTAGAACACGTGACCTGCTCAGAAGAGTTCTTCAAAAGAAGCGGTCAGCATAACACTGCAGTCAGCTTTGCCTATAAGAAGACGGACTTGACCTTTCTGAAGGGGAAGGGGGAGGCGAGCAAAGCACCGCTCACCCCGCAAGAAGGTAAGGAAGGCCAGGAAATGGCTGGTCGGTCTGCTGACAAATTAGTAAAGGCAGATCGCAGCCCGCTAAAGATGGCGACCTGGTCCTCGGACACAAAGAACTCCAATTCCCAGAAGCCTCTGTGAGACCCGTCAGAGCACGTGCCTGGAATAGATGTGCTTATTGGCTCCTGGCTGGATGGTAAAGTGAGTGAGTGTTTAAGCCTGCCTCCAGGCCAAATTAAATAACTGTTTAGACGTGCGGGAACTCGAGAAATTGATCGAGCCCATACGAGGTATTTTGCAGATACTGACAGCTATAAAGAAGATAGTCAGAGACCTGGGAGCAATGGCCAAAGCGCCGATAAAGAAGGTGGAGGAGTACCTGCGGCGATGTGGTCAAGAGCCTCCCGTGTTGATTAATTCAATGGTACAGGTAAGCGAGACCCGTACCGTATATAATAGAGAAATGCAGAGTGAACTGGGCCTGCGATTGATTAGTAGCAGGTGCCAATTCTCTGCGAGCCCTACAAGGGAGTTTAGTACATTGACTGAGTGGGCAGGGGAAGCATCGATCGAGCTGGAGCAGCTGAATACTACCACAGGTCATTTACAAATCAAAAGGGGTTCAGAAAGTAAAAGGACTCTTTTTAACTAATAGAGAGACCCAAACTGTGAAAAAGCCTCAGATTAAGAAAGAGATCCCAAAAGAGAAACCGGGGTCTCCTAACAAAATAGAAAAGGGAGCCAAGAGCTCAAGGGCGCCTCTCCTCAGGGGAAAAAGAGGCAGAGCCAGCATTTCGCTGGGGGGAAGTACTGTGATATACGGCCAGCCATTCATCCCGGCCAATACCCCCAGGCTGCCAGATGGAGACCTCTCTGCAGCATGGAGGTGCCCTGAAATCCAGCAGGGAATCGTGGACAATGGAGTTTTTATCCACAGCCCTGTTGGATACCATGGGGACCGCTAGAGGATGCTGCAGGGAGGAACAAAGAGTATTTGCCCTTCACCCTGGAAGTATGTCTGAGTCACAGGGACAAGAGGAATGACGTGCTTCCGGGTTGAAGAAAAAGGAGTTTTTATCTGACCCAGAAGTGTTCCTAGTCACATGGACAGAGTGAGCGAAACACTTCCAGGTCAAGGACAATTTTAAGGACTGTGGGAAATCCCCAGACGGCGAACTGAGCTGGGTGGAAGGGTGGCAACACATCTGAGAGAGGAGGATTATTGTTTATTTGTATTGGTTAATGAGTATTGTGGAGAGGAGGGTGCTTTGTGAACTGTTGTTTATTAATAAAGTCAACTATTGGACTTTTACCTGGTGTCTGGCATATTGTCCAAAGGTTCAAGAAGACGATAGTGCCCTCTATCTGTCACACAGGTTAAAAGCCAAATGCTTAGGATACCAACCTGGCAAAACTCTGTTTAATTGCTGAAAAATAAACAAAAATGTTTTAAATGAAACATGCACTTAATGACATTCTCTGGTTGCGACAATTCCCCAGAAGCAGTGTTATTTTTAAGGGATACACTCTTTCTCTCTCTTTCTTTATGGCAGCAAGATCTGAAATGAGATGACACCTTCCAAAAGTTTCTACCTTTCATACCAAGCGGACCAGACTGGGCGGGGCTTTCTTGGCTCCTTTGCCCTTAAAGTGTGGTTTCTCGAGGCTGTGAGGGATACCACATACCTTAGGTAAGCCTGAAATAAATATATATACTGTATATATATATAGTCACGCACATGCGATTAGGGGGCCGCGTAAGGACCTGAACTGTAGCCTGAAAGCACATGCCAGAAGGGATTGGCGGGGTACTGACCCCTCTCTCTTTTATTCTGCAGAAAGAAAGATGCACCACCACCATGAACCTGCCATGTTTACCTGACCATGCATCACCACTTCCGCCTTCCCTCTGTTGATTCCTGATGACATCATCAATCCCAGTTCCTTCCCAGCATTTATCTCTCTTCATTTCCGGTCCCTCACCATAAATGTTTCCCCATTCAACCATTCAAGTAGTCTCTGTTAGATGAACTACATCTGTACCAACCATCTACTTTGGCCGGAAAACCCCAAACCTTTATGAGTATTTTGTCTCTTTATTACAATATATATATATATATATGTATATATATATATGTGTGTGTATATATATATATATATATATATATATATATATATATATATATATATAGTGGTATATGGCCAGCCAGTCATCCCGGCCAATACCCCCAGGCTGCAAGGTGGAGCCCTCGCTGCAGCATGGAGGTGCCCCGAATGACAGCAAGGAATTATGGACAATAGAGTTTTTATCCACAACCACGGGGGCCGCTAGAAGGCGCTGCAGGGAGGAACAACAATGGTTTTCCCTACAACCCGGAAGTGCATCCGAGTCATATGGTCAAAGAGAATGACGTGCTTCCAGGTTGAAGAAAAGGAGTTTTTATCTGACCTAGAAGTGCTAGGAAATCACATGGACTGCGGGTTCAGAAGCACTTCCGGGTCATGGACTATATAAAGGACTGTGGGAGATCCCAGAGTTGAGCTGAGCTGGGTGGAAGGGTGTCAATGCGTCTGGGAGTGGAGGATTGTTATTGAGAATTGTGTATTGTATTATAGTTTATAAGTATTGTGGAGAGGAGGGTACTTTGTGCACTGAATAATTACAGTATAATAAAGTCAACTATTGGACTTTTATCTGGTGTCTGGTCTTAGGGTTCAAGGGGATGACAGCGCCCTCTATCTGTCACTATATATATATATATATATATATATATATATATATATATATATATATATATATACATACAGTATATACATATTGTTTTCCAGAGTAATTGTTTCATGTTATGTGAGGTGGGTGTGTCCCTGGACTTTGAAACCTCATTTGAAGTTTAAAATTTTGGGGGGTATTGGGGCCAACATGTTTCAAATAACTGAAAGCCCTTCTTCTTCAGGACTATGTAAAACTAATACCTGTTGTACAAAGATAAAAGTCAAAAGCCAGGATCATGACAACAATTTTATATTGTAGACAACTGTAGGCAAAACTACATAGATTAAGAAACTAGGTAATAAATCAAAACCAGAGCGACACAGAGAATAGTAAATGAATAGCAAATACAGCGAAAAGAGAGGTTGGTGGGGCTCATACAAGAGGCCAGGTTTAATTATGGACAAATAGTGTATCAATTATTCATAAATGTTCAAACCACAGTACCAAAAATATTAAATGGAAATGATGAATTAAAAACAGATACAGTACATGTGAAATATTAAAACTGGGTAAGAAGAAAAAGAAAAAAATAAGAAAAAATAAGCACACTGTCCCAAATGGAGTATGTACAGCATATAAGGCCTTTAAGTGAATAAATGTCAGACACTGTGAAAATGCATGTCTCTGTTTATTAAATCATGGTTGTGCATGCATGACACGCCTAGTGAGCATGTTGCATCACAGTGTTCAAAAGCACTAAAATAGCATCACTCGAAAAATTAAGAATTCAAAGTGGAACCAAAAATGATAAAATAAAGCTACATATCAAAAAATAAAAATTAATAACATACTAAACCTGTACAAATATAGAACACAATCAATAAGATGTTCCTGTCATTCGTACACACAGTATCAGAATTAATGTCTCAGACAAATTAGGACAGAATGGCTCTGACTATACTTCATTGGAGATGCTGACACTTAGACTTGCCCTTATAACTTTTCCAGACATTAACAATGTTCTTCTGGAGGTTTTTCAGAATTTCTTTTTGTCAAGACAGATTATGTTTGCAGAGCCTGTAAGCTGACAACCTTACTTTGATGATAAGGGACAGCAGGAACAAACCTATTTTGGAAATGGCTGGCTTAATTCAGATTTAGTTTTATTCAATGCATTAAAAAAGCTGACATTTATTATCACTTTAAGTCAGATGAATTGCACTAAATTTTTCAAACATTCAACTTTTTGCTCTCACAGACTCTCCTCAATGTTACTTCATCTCAATAAATGATCTGACCAATGTTATTGTAAACAATATGCATTAATGCAGAAATTAGGCGAAGAAGCGAATAATGTGAGGAAATGATTTAGCTGGAATGGGATGTAGGGGTGTGAAAGGTTAAACAGGACAAGAGGATGCCAAAAAAAAACAAAACACTTGAGTCACTGACCATTTCTAACACAGATGGTACACATGAGTGAATAAAAGACAGAAATGTCTGAGGGAAGTTGGAATAATAGTATTTGGCTGGAAAAAATAATTCAAAATGGAAATGGAGTGCTAGGGAACTTATAATAATCATAGTTGGCTGTCCTATTCATGGTGGATTTTCACCCTTTCTTTACCAGTGGGAATGAGCCATAGTTGAGCATATGGGAGGACTAAAACAGTTGCTGACATTATTGGAGCTACTGACACCATATGGCCTTCACAAAATGCAATTCTTGTTAGCTTTTTTTATTTCTTCTGTTTTTGGTGTTGATACTAACCATCTATCTATCATCTATATATGTACATCTGCATTTTTGTTTCTCAATGCAATTAAGGTTTTAGTTTGTTTAGAAAAGGGCAACAAGCTCCTCCCTAATGACATTTAAATAGCATTTATATAAACTGCATGCTGCTGTTCAGAATGAGAAACCATCAGAATGAACTACAGTGTAATGCAATATCAAGCATAATGCACTAATATTTGCAGAAAAAGAATAAACCTTATAGAACATAACCTTGTGTACAAAGCTGACAATAGTGTTATTCACAAATTTCTGATACTATTCTCATTCATGTTTGCTATTCTCTTTTCAAGGCCAAATCAGATGTAAACTACAGTATAATTATTACACAGATAACAAAATATAAAATGAGAGACACTGGCCTTTGTATTTTCTAGCTGATTAGGTTATGTTCTTTTACATTACGTGAATAATGTGCACCTGAACATACAAAGCAATATAAAGGTATCCGTCCATCAGTTGCCCTTACTGTTCTTGTCCAGTCCAGTATAGCAAGTATACAATAGCAAATATGTAATATTAACTGAATGCAGGACTCATCCCAAACTATAAACACTTTACGAGAAGTGCTTTGACTTCAACTTGGAGTAACAAACTCCAAACCTGGCATTTTAATATTACATTTTTCAAAATAATTGACAGCATAGGTTAGTTTGGTAAAGCGAAAAACACCATAGGTCACTGACATGGCTAGTTTATCCATCAATATGGAATATAACTTCAAGCTGAACACAAAAGTAATTTCAGATTGACTGTATCATGTAGGAATTTTGTGAAAAATTAAATTGACTTAAATGAATTTTTCATGTTTTATCACTTAAAAAACGACACATTTCATTACTTCAGTTGGGCTAAATATTTTCAGCCTCATAATTCTCCTTTATAATTTGCATCTTGTGCTTCTTATTTTACTGTATAATAATAGTTGGGGGCAGCATGGTGGCGCAGTGGTAGCGCTGCTGCCTCACAGTTAGGAGACCCAGGTTCGCTTCCCAGGTCCTCCCTGCGTGGAGTTTGCATGTTCTCCCCTTGTCCTCATGGGTTTCCTCCGGGTACTCTAGTTTCCTCCCACAGTCCAAAGACTTGCAGGTTAGGTGCATTGGCGATTCTAAATTGTCCCTAGTGTGTGCTGGGTGTGTGTGTGCCCTGTGGTGGGCTGGCTCCCTGCCTGGGGTTTGATTCCTGCCTTGCGCCCTGTGTTGGCTGGGACCCTGTAGTTAGGATATAGTGGGTTGGATAATGGATGGATAATATTTGGTCAACATTAATGCATTTCACTCGCCTTTGTACTTTACCATCTTCATAATGTAGAGCAGCACTTCAACAATGTAAATGCTTTCTATTCAAATAAGCAAATTCATTCTGTGAAAGTGCCTTTACAGTGTAGTGTCAGTGCCGAGTCTCACAATGGATAGATTCTCTGCTCTTTCAATGGCTTTTTGAGGTGATTCGCTATCCTTAAAAGGACTGCTTGTCTTTTGACACACTAGCTGGAAAAAGCACCTGTGACTGTGTGGAGTTGCTAGTTTTTTATAGACTTTATCTGGCTGATGTAACTTGTCCAGCGTCGTTGCAATAGCAATGTGCATGTACTGTAGTTCACTGCTCCGATTACATTTGGAAGACTGGACAAACTGTGCTTTGATGATTGCCAGTTCAACCACAATGTAATAAAAATCTTATATATCTGGATGACAAGTTGAGAATACCATTCCATACAAATGGCATGGTGTGACTCAGTCCTCAAAGTCTGCCTTTGTAGAGCACACACCTCCTAGAGGTTAGCTCATGGAAATTGAAGTCGACTTAGAAGCAAGTCATCATCAAATATAAATATGTGCTCTCTTCTAATTCTTCCGTTTGCAATGTCTTCTAACAACACTGAAGCAGCTATGGTAGTTGAAACAGTTTGGCCATTATATTGTTACAAAATGATTACAATCAAGTGAATTAAATTTTTAATCGATATGCAATTTATTTCAGTGTATTTGATAAAGCCTGCATTATGGATGTGAATCTAAAAATGAATGACAGACCATGGAAACAGTAGCACTGCCACCAGTTTGCAAAACCAATCAGAAAAGTGCATACGCAAGGGGAGAGGATGCTGTGAAAATGTGCGTGACTTTACGTCAAGTTTTTATACATTTCAAATTGACAGTGGAAATGGGCCTATACAACATTTTTGTGCATATGCACCATTAATACATGAGGCCCCTAATGTCATGGAGTGCAAAAATGTCTGATTTTGAAACTGCAGACTGCTTATATGAAGTTTTAATAATTTTGCCTAAATGAAACCAGGATGAACTAAATTTACAGGACTTTAATTACAGGCATTGCAAGCATCCTTTCTTGTACATTCTTCCTGTATTGTACAAGTGAATTATATCTTTAGTGCATTTGTGTTATTTTGTTTCCAATTTAATTGTGGAGAAAATAGAAGGCAAGTACACACCACAAAACCTGTTTCAATGAATTTATACCTTGGAAATGGATGGACACGCAGGACTAGAAATAACAGAATTTCTTAGCTTGAGAAAATAAGCAATATAGAGGTACTTAAAAGATCAAACACTTTGGTCTGAGTCATTCATTATAAGGACAAGATAGCCAATCAAATGTGTATAATGCCACATGTCTCGGAATTCCACGTGTTCATTTTAACACAAATATGGCTTGTCTGAGGGACCAAGGGATGACGGCAGAAGTGCAACAACATGGGAAGTGATGTCATGGATCAAGAGACCTGATTTGGACATCAGAAAATGTAACCTATGAATATCACCAATCATTAAACCAAAAGCTGGCCAGGTTAACATCAAATCCTGGACAATTCTAATTTTCAGTAAATTTTTCTAAGACTGTTTATATCCAGGCTTTGCTATTTTATTTTCTATTTTTTCTAAACTTTGTTACTTATAATAAGAGGACAGCTAGTTTGGGGAAAACCGCTGCTTTCTTGCCTGCTGGGTTTATCAAGGCTATTGATTACTCCTCAAGAATTAGTACAACTGCTGTAAAATAACACATTGTTTGGTTGGTAAGTGGCATATAACCAAAAGAGTTGTACTTTCATGTGTGTTACAGGGACATCTGCATGTTTATTATTGCTGGATATAGTAAATTACTATGTGGATATGTTATGTTATGTTCTATGTTATACATAATATTGTGTAGTAACTGGCAATTGGCACCACCTGGATTGGATCACTATGTGTACGTATCTGTATGTGTTAATCTTCAAGGGCAAGACTAGAAGAACTTGGCAAATGTCTTCCAAACTTCATGATAATACATACATGATATACGATATGATGTATGATATTTACCTAATGTATTTATTTTTTTATTTTCAGAGAAAAAAAATACATTCTTATATATTTTTAAGTAATTAATCACCATTTAGTCATGGTATTCCAGCTCACCAATCAGAAATGGAAAGAATCAGTGAAAGAGTGATGTCACCTGAGGGAAATCTAAAAACATGCACAGTATTAAACCAGATTTAAGTGTCTGTGGGAGCCTTTGTACTGGAGATAAGGCAGCCACAAGGTAGACTGAAAAACAAAACATCATATTTCAAACGTTCTTTTTATGTTTCAGGTTGGCATCATTTTATTTAACTTATACCATGGCATTTGTTTAACTTACATATTTTAAATTAAATTTCTATAATCAGACATTAGTCCATTAAACATTCTCATATATTTCTATTAGCCCTGGGATACTCACTCTTGCAGCTCTATGTTTAGACAAAGCATAGTTGCTTTATTGTTTTCTAAATTTATTTGGCATAAGAAAAGTTAAGAACATTAATAACTGGTTTCATGTCAGTTATAAAGTCTGGGCAGATTACTACATGTGTACTAGCCAGTTTGACAGATGGCAGTGATGGCATTAGTGCAGGAAAGAAAACATCAGGTCACAAGCACTCTCTGAGCAGATGTCAAAGAACCTAGTGCATTTTCAAATGTCTTCCTGTATAAAAGATCTGAGTCTTAGGTTTATAAGTATACAAAAATGAATTAATATTTTCTTTTCATCTACAAGGAGAAGATAATAGAACACTTCAGTGCTGAGTAGCACAAGAGGTCTCTTTCCAAGATTATGAAGTAGTAAATTGATAGTTTGTTGTTAGCATGCATCCTTAATCTGAGGAGTGTTTGCAGGTATACATGTAAGGCCGGGTTTATACTTCACATCATGCATGCTGCAGTGGATGCTCCTGCTAAGCAAGTGTTTTACTGTTTATACTTGCGCACATACCTTACGTAAATGTGGAAGAATCCACCAGGTGGCAGTGCAAGATATTATAATGGTGAGAGCAGGTTCGGCTTTGCTGTGTTGTGAATTGACTGGAATACCCATTAAATTCCAATGACACCTTGCCGCAATATCTCTAAAAAGGATGTTTAATGATTAAATCCATCAATCCAGGGGTGTACCAATTCCAGCTAGCATTAGGCACGAAGCAGAAACAATCCCTAGACAGGGCATCAGCTCATCACAAGGTGAATACAAGCACTCACATACACTACCGTCATTTTAGTGTCATCAAATCTGCATGTCTTTGGAAGGAAACCAGAGCACACTGTGGAAACCCAGCACAAAAACATGTAAACTGCAAACACGAAATACCACCGATGTGACTCGCTGCGAGACAGCAGTGTCACCCCCATGTGTGTAATTATTAACAGTATTCATTATTTAAATGAAGTTAACAATTTATCTGTAAAATGTAATATACATACTTGCATTTCATCATGACAGTGATATCAAGTATAAATCTAAGGATTCTAAATGTGTAGAGAGTTGTAATATCATACATTTAATGTGTTCTGTGTGGTGATCTACTGCTGCTTGCCGCTGCTGTCAGGTTAGGAGGAAGTCCCAGAAGCTTGTAGCGATTAAAACCTGGGATGACATTTACGATGGTCTGCTTTAATGAAAAAGTAAACTACGAGGTTAAAGTGGACATTTAACTTCAACTGTGCCACTGCACCTCCCTGAGAAAATCAATAGGAGTACATATCAGAACAGTAAATGTCTGCAGACAGTGGAAGATAGGGAAGATAAGCATGTGTTCACTAAGGTTTGCCCCCACAGGTTCGATACCAGGTACAGTTTTTTTTCCAGATACTTGTACTTGTTTCCTGCTGCTGCTACCAATAAGAGTAACACTAAAACACAAAATTATTCACTTCTTCCCATTTGTTTCAACTGCACAACATTCTGCGTAATGTTATTAAAGGTGTAGACTCACATACTACACACAGCTCACATACAAGTCCATACAAAAAGCCATTACCTTTAAGACGCAAATGCAGCAACATGTTTACAGTTTCCTTATGTTTGCACGTTTTGTGTTTAAATGTATTCACAAGTTTATCACTAATGTTTAGTAAAGTACAAGTATTAGCATTATATGCTTGTTGGAGGGACTATCCCATCTAACATTGGATGCTACTGCTCTGTCATGTCACCCTGGCCTTGCAAAGAATCAATGGGTACAAGGAAAAAAAAGTTTGTTTAAGCTGCTCTTGTGTAAAAAATAAAAAATATATCCTAGGATAATATTTGTTGAGAAAGGTAATTGATGAACATAGCATTTCCATTGTCAAAAACACTTGAGCAAATTTTGCCAATTAACACTAGCCCTAAAATGCTCTAAATATAATAATCATGTGTAACTTTGCTGAAACTGTAGCAGAAGGGCAGATGCACAAACATCTTTCACTGGATCACAGAAATGATATATATACAGTGGAACCTCGGGTCACGAATGTCTCAGACCACGTACAAATGAGGTTACGACCAAAACGTTTGCCAAACTTTTGCATCTGTTCATGACAACACACTTGGGTGACGAGCAAGCCAGTTTCCCTTCCGGTTCGTATGTGCCGATGATTTCCACACGTGTTCAGTCTCTCCCTGTGCATTCCCTGTGCAGCGAGAGAGAGAGAGGGAGAAATTACTTTGGGTCAAAAGCCAAATTGGGTTGCGACCAGAATTTTGGAACGAATTAAGGTAGTGACCTGAGGTTCCACTGTACTGTATATATTTGTATTTATTGTTGGTTTTGTGCTGTATGTAACGGTGGTACGAAAAATTCTTCATTTCATGTTTTCATGTTCACCGAAGGTAACAAAATACCTGATACTGCTGTTGAACTTAACAAGGTGAAGCACTGAACAATAGCAAAAAATACTACAACATCTTACTCGTGTCACATAATCCAAATGTTGGATATTCAGTCAAATGCTCTAAGTGTGTATTTTGGCTAAAATAATGTTAAAAAACATTTCTGGAATTAAATATTTGAATTAAAAACCTACCCCTCCCCTCATTGATTCCTTGTTAAACCACAAATTCAGTACTTCCAGGTTTTTCATTCGCTGTTTGTGAAATTGTGGTGGTGAATTAAGTTTCTGCTTGTTGAAGGCATATTTTACAAATTGTTTGTATATGCCTTTATTTATCTTATAATCTCTAGCTATATGGAACTCTCAGATCACATTCTGCAATGTGAAATGGTATGGTTGTTAATGTTACAGGGCAGAACTCCTTATTAGTGAATTCAGGCCTTCATTTGAAAAACTAATTTTGCTTTGTTCACTAGGGGATTTTCCAAAAATGATTGTTTAACAATATTTTACCAGAATGATATGCATATCATTTGTTATGAGTGGGAGTCATGAACACCCACCCCCATAAAAATAAATAAATAAAAATATAAACAGGCCAGGACTTCTTCTAGTCTGCCCAGAGGCTCATGGTAAATACAGCAAGTCCATACCTACTACCTGCCGTTTTTTGATCTAGCAGTCCCCAAAATGAAGAGCTAACTTTATTAGGTTTACAATATACTTACTGTATATGTCCAAAAATATCAAAAATGCATCACCAGAGGGAGAAACTATTAAAAATCCCACCTTAAGAAATGCATAGAAAAGCAGAATTAAAAAAAAAAATCTAAAAATAGAAAATATAACAAAGTGCTAAAAAGGATTAGGAAGAAGTTGCCTGAAAGACAATCGTAGGTATCCAAGTCTTAAAACACAATTCAAGAGAATAATCCAGTAAACAGAGCAGATAGTCAAGAGCCAGAAAATCCAAATAAAAAAAAAACAATACAATACAACTCTCACCAAAGTTCAATGAACAGCTGTGGAATGCTTTCCTCTGGGCTACTTATAAAGCCTGAGAGAGGACCCTCCACCCTCAAAATGCATGGAATGGTGATATATGTAAAGGGGCAGTACATATATGCTATCAAAAGTAACAAAAACAGCAACAAAAAAATTAAATGTACATAAATGCTGGCTGACACATACTGTAACATAGCCCCCCTTCTAAGGAATGTATTCCATACACTCCTAAAACACATATTTAATAAAAACTCCACAATAAGTACAAGTAATTCATGAGGACACAAAAGTACTTCTGCAGGCTGAGGCTAAGTTGACCCAATACAATAATGATTGCCCATTAGGGATGATGAGACAAGAAGACTTTGGTCTAGCAGAGACAAGTGGAGTAGAAAAAGTCATGACTGAACAGAAAGCCAACCTCTTGGTGGGGCTGGCTGGAACGTAACCAGATAACCTCTTGGACAGAAAAAACAACAATGGGGACTACTGGCCGGAAATAAACATGCCAGAAGGTGAGTATTATAGATGGATGCTCACGTCTGGAATTACACAATACAAGGTTGTGGGTAAGACAGTAGTTTGGGGCTATCCTGTGGTGAGGAAGGCATCATCTTGAGGCTTTCAGGCAGCAAGACAGACAGGAACACAGCAGCACTTCCTCTGTGCCATACAGCAGATTTAGGCAAAACAAAAAAAGTAGGAAAAGAAGGTGCAGGCAGTATAACTGGAGCAATGTCTGGAGACACTTGTAGATCGACCAAGATAAAAAACAGAGACCCAGGCTGAGATGGCTGTGCAAACAATGAAATAGCTATAAAAAAAACTGGAGGCAAAATTTCTAAAGAAACAGCAAACACAGTCAAGGTGAGTGGGTCAAAAAAGTAGAAGCAGAAGTAGGAGATGATGGATGGATGAATGATATTGGGAAAAGCAGGAACTGAGGGACCAAGTTCAGGCAAAAAAGCAATTGCCACTTGAAAACAAGAATTCAATAAATGCAGCAGAAATATGAGTTGGTGGCTCAAAAGAACCTCTTGTATACACTAAAGTAGCACAAAGATTTCAGAAGCACAAACTGGAACACAAGGCATAGCGGGGGGTGGTAGTACAAAGACAGTGGGGACCTGGATGAGGGTGACTTACACTTATACTTAGTTTTAGGTACTTTAGAGACAGCATTCTCACGGCATAGGACAATCTGGTCTTCTAGATCCCATAAACTCTCATCTTTCTCAGGGAATGAAATATTTTCAACAGAGTAAGAGCTATAGTAAAATGGTTCCTTGCAGTACATAGTAATCACGTAATCACGCAGTACATAGAAAACCAGGAAGAGCTCAAAAAAGCGCTTAAGAAAACATGCATTATATAATTGAGAAGGCAGCGAAACAATAAGAAGCGAAGCGAGTGACATATACAACCATATTCATGAGTTCTGCTACTTCGAAACAAAGCACGCATGTAAACCTACACTTTAAATTAAGTTCATAGACAGGCTGCGCTGGCGCTTGTAATTTAGTGCCTGCCCATATAAGGCTGTCCGTCAGCGGCAATCCAATAGCAAACTGCCACGGGTAAATATTCACGGGTGAAGGACTGTGCTTATGGAGAGGAAGATGAGATGGTCAGGGTGGTGTTTGACACAAACTCAGCTAAACTGCGAGAGAAAGTTTTAAGTGCCAGGACTAAGGTAACATTAAATACAGCCACGGACATAGCACGAGATGGCACCAGCACAGCTGGGAACCTTCGATGCATGTACACCGAAGCGGCTCACGTGAACTGACGAGTGCACAGATAAAAGCAACAGTTCCAAAGAGTGCTGAACAAAACCGAATTACACAATTGAAAAGGCAGCAAAAATATGAAGCGCCTGATAAGCATATTCATAAATCCAGCTACTGCGGAAACAAAGCACACGGTGGAAAAGTCAATGTCCCGCTAAAGGAAGACAGTGTAAAAACCCGTGCATGCAGTGTGTCAGGTCTCAGATAAAGAAGAAGACGAGCTGTTTATTGATGCAGTAAGAAACGAATCGATGAATGAAACCTGTCATCTTTACAACGATTGACAAACACAGAATGTAACTTGAACACAACACATCCTACAAATACGAACCTGATTGAAAGAAATAATGATAATCAAATCCTTGATGACAGCAACACTCAGTAACACTCACAAAACAAATACTGTATATTGACAGTCATGTTACGTTATTTTTAAAATGTTCCCTTTACTTTTTCTACCTTTTTTAACACACTACTTCTCCGCTGCGATACGCGGGTATATATATATATATGTATATTATATACCTACATACTCGAATAATGGATACTTTATTCGCCATCAATGATTGTTTTGGTAAAGCCATACTCAGTGTATTCATTAGATGAACGGTAAAAAGTAAGAGCGAGGGAGGATGACTCATTGAGGCATGCAGGCTGTAGTGCGCCAACTCTATCTGAATTGCGCGATCACATTTGAAAAACATATCTTTTCAAGTTCTATTTAGTCCATATGTGTCAAACTCAAGGGTCGGGCCACATCCAGCCCGGCGTAATTATATCCGCCCGCGAGATCATTTTATATACTGTATTATTGTTATTAAACCCGGTATATGAAGCGCTGGTAACACAATAAACTACAGATCCCATAATGCAGCGCTTCAGCTGCCTTGCATCAGGGTAACCTGAATGCAATTCAGAAGATACAGAAAACAGCATAATTAAATAAGAATCTGACACTTCAGCGGACGCTTTAACCGTGCACAATCACAAAGTGATTTCAAGTGAAGCTGCTTTTATGGGAGACACAAATGCACCAGTTCACCTTGCCCCACTTTCCCTGTTGCCAAGTACTGTTAAACCAAGTCGTCACTACGGTGTTCCCAAATCGCACTTTGCTGATAAACTGAGCGCACTGCGCACTGAGTTTGCACGGCGCTTTGGTGACTTTCATGAACAAAAAGTCCGTCTACATGCGGCTCGAACCTTGTGCATGTTTGGTAGCACATATCTGTGTGAGAAGCTCTTCTCAGTGATAAAGACTAACAAAACAGCACACAGGAGACGCCTCACTGATGAGCACCTGCAATCCATCCTGAGAATCTCCACAACACAGAACCTCACACCAAACAGAAACGAACTTGTGGCCAAAAAGATGCCAGGTGACCAGCTCTAAAATGACATATGAGCAAAGACAACTGAATGATTTGATTTGTTATTGCACATAAGAGCGGAGTTATCCATTTTAACAAAGCGTATTGCACTGATATGAAATAGCTGTGTGTGTATATATGTAGATATGTATGTATATGTATATATATGTTTATATTCTTTATAATTGGATTAACCAATATGGGGAGGTAATCTGTCCTTTAAGGCAGAATAATATTTTTATAAGGTTATATCAACTTCATGCAAACATTCCTGCAAAAAAAAGTTTCAAAACTTTTTTTAAACGATTTATTCTGTTTAGAGTGGGAGTAACAAACATGGCAAAATGGTTTTGAGGCCACTGATCATAACCCCAAAAGCAGATCAGAACCTTCTCTGGTCTGCCCAAACGAGACTCACCTTACATACAGCTAGTTTCCTATTACTTCCCGCAAGCTTCTGCCTTTCAGGCTCCAAAAATATACTTTCATGTCTCAAAATACCACTACAGTAATCCCTCTTCGATCGCGGGGATTGCGTTTCAGACCCCCCCACGATAGGTGAAACTCCGCGAAGTAGAAACCATATGTTTATATGGTTATTTTTATATATTTTAAGTCCTTATAAACTGTCCCACACTATTTATAAATATTCTCCGCACAGTTATACAGTAAACCCTTGTTTGTCGTGGTTAATCCGTTCCAGACTCTACCGCGATAAATGAATTTCCACAAAGTAGGATTCTTTATTTATAAATCTAATATTTTCGCAGTTAGAGCATAGAAAACCTGTTTACGACCTTCTAAATATGTTTCTTAGCATTATTAGAGCTCTCTAGAAATGAAATAACACCCTTTAGTCAAAAGTTTAAACTGTGCTCCATGACAAGACATAGATGACAATTCTTTCTCACAATTAAAATAATGCAAACATATCTTCCTCTTCAAAGGAGTGCGCGTCAGGAGCAGAGAATGTCAGAGAGAGAGAGACAGAGAAAAGCAAACAATCAAAATCAATACGTGCTGTTGGGCTTTTAAGTATGCGAAGCACCGATAAAGCGGCCGCAAGGAAGGGAGCAATGTGAAGGTAGTCTTTCAGCATTTTTTAGAGGAGCGTCCATATCCTCTAGGCAAACAGCCCCTCTGCTCACACCCTCTCCGTCAGGAGCAGAGAATGTTAGAGAGAGTGAGAGAGACAGAGAAAAGCAAATAATCAAAAATCAATACGTGCTGTTAGAGCTTTTAAGTGTGCGAAGCACCGCACAGGAAGCATATCGTATATCATTGAGTAATTTTATTTAATACGTAATACGTGCTCTAATTGGGTAGCTTCTCAGCCATCCACCAATAGCGTCCCTTGTATGAAATCAACTGGGCAAACAAACTGAGGAAGCATGTACCATAAATTAAAAGACCCAATGTCCGCAGAAATCCGCGAACCAGCAAAAAATCCATGATATATATTTAGATATGCTTACATTTGAAATCCGCGATGGAGTGAAGTCGCGAAAGTCGAAGCGCGATATAGCGAGGGATCACTGTACAGCTGAATCTTTTCTGGGTTACTTATAAAATCAGAGGGAGGACCCAGTGAAAAAGAGGTCAGGGTGTAGCCAAATACTTAAAGTGTGCCACTGTGATCTGTGAGTTTTATTCCACCTTACATTGTTTTACTCAGAGTGGGTAACTAAGGCCATGAATAGCCACAGTTGAAAAAAATCTAAACTATGCAAATCAGCTGACAAGGAAATGGGAAGTGACAAGAAGAGACAATTTAGACAGGCTATTAAAAGAGAATAGGTGTACCCCGTGGTCTGACAGTCAGTTTATGATCATCAGTTACTGTCTGCTCTTTCTATTTAACTTATGCTAGCAAAAGATTGTATCACAAGTCTGGTAATTTCATATTTTTATTTTGGAACCAAAGACCTTGAGAAAATTATAAAAGCCATGGCATTGCGCTGCAGAGTTGAAGCTCACCTATGAACGAATGGAAGACGTCACTCCTGCCCGTACCTAAGAAACATGCCTCTTGCACTCTCTTGAAGTGGCCAGAACCGACTGCAGGAACCCCATGACTGCACGCCTTTGCTAGGAGGTTTCCGTAAAAATTGCATTATTATGAATGTCAGTCGAAAACAAGCTAAGTGTATAGTTTTTTTAAGTGTTATTTTTCCTTTCCTTGTTTTAGAATGACCGCCATACCACTAGGGAAGGATATTTTATTTTATTTTATTGGGAGTGTGCACCCTCTGCTGGATTCACAAGGTGCATGGAATGGCCACACATTTAAAGGGACAGTACATACATGTTTTCAAATAATATAAAAACAACAGCAAAACATAAAATGCACATAACAGGATTATACAACATAAGTAATCTGAGATTTTTTCTTGAATGTTTTGACATTGTTTACAGTTGTTGAGTGTTGTTCAGTGTTGTCACCTTTTAATTTGTTTTCCGCCTTTCTCCATAAAAACATGAGATTTATTAGTAAAAAGAATATCATTTTTAAGTGGGGTATTACTTAAATTATAATTAAAATCAATCAATTAAAATCAATTTAAATAATTGATCCCTGAAATAAGTTTAGGAATTGTAGATGTACTGATTATCCCTGTTTCAATGAGTCACCATCAGTTGTATGGATTTTAATTGGTACAGCAATACTGGCAATTTGCAGGTGATATTGAATAGAATACATCCTAATTAGCACTGAAGTAACTAAAGCAGTGAAAATTAATGTGTATCCTTTTTCTGACTTACAACATTCTTGTCCAGGGTGAATCTTTGACAATGATTGTGCTAGTGGTTAGAATCCCAAGAACAAAAGCACAATCCCCCTCTTTAGAAATCTTCCCCCATTTTTGAAGGCTAACAAAAAAGTTCCCTAGTTCCACAATGTTTCAGACTTTTCTTCAATAAAAAGGGTTTTATTATTTTTGTTCTTTTAAATTGCTTTTCATATTTTCTTTAACTAACACATATTCCATATTTTAGCACTAGGCCCATGGCATCGTCTAAAGATTCTGCGAGGTCATGACTGGTGTGTTGATATTTTAATTCTGCAGATAAACTGTTACAAACACTGAAATATGTGCTTCTTCATTTTAACCTGCTTTAACTGATAATGTCTTAAAAGTAACAATATACTAACTTAACAGATTGATTGTTAAGACTGTTTAAGACTGTGTCTTAAATTTAGTATGATGAATAGAAGCAACTTTTCATTCAGTCTCATTGAATATAACTCTAAATTAATGCAAAAAGTCCCTTCAGACTATTAATACATTGACAATTGCTCTCTGACAGAGCAATGTTCCAATTTATTTCAGAGTATTAAATGAGCTGGGTTGCATGTCAAAGATAATTTTACAATGAATCCCTGCAAGCCCATTTGTTCCTTCCATAAGGGAGCTGCTTCTAATCAGATCATTTAGCTATCTTCCTAAATCACCTACATTAGCCTTCAGTGCAGACACCTTGGAAGTTAATTTTTGAATTTTCCATTTTCTCAGTTATTTATGTGCGTCACAACCATCAAAAGTTTAAACGTGCTGAGCAGAGGAAATTCAAATGACAAGAAGTTAACGGAAGCGTAGTCGGACACAGTGTAATAATGACACACGCTTAGTAAACACAACTACCCAAATTAAAGGGGACAAACAGATTTTGAAGTCATTTTGTAGCAAAACAAAATCCAAATCAAAAAATCAAAGCCTAAAAATCAAATAAAGTTACTCATTGCCTTTTTTGCCAAGAAATCTTATTTTTTAAAGACTGATAGTATGACAAAACAAACCCTAATGCACACATATGACGTGTCGTTATGAGAAACAGATGCACAAAATAGCATCTGTCATAATCCATCAAATATGTAATAACTACCAGCCGTCCCCCGCAGCTCTGCCCATGTAGTAGTGAAACAGGACAAACTTTAAAAATCAATAAACAAAAAGGTATCACTAGCTACGCTGACTCAAGGTACACTCCAAATCTCAGAGGTAGACCGACTCACCACTGCTGACATCATGCTTCCCCCTACCCTCAGTCCGCAGCCTCTGTCTCGGATTAGCGTGAATATATCACTCCTGCAAGCAAACTACGATTCTTAGAGCAACAAGAGAAGTCACAAAATAAGCCGGAATGTTCAAGCAAATTCTAGAAAAAAAAACAGATCTAAATCTGTTAAGTAGTTCTTTCATTTGCTAGCTAAGCGGATGTAAGATACGCCCCAAGGCTGGTGCGTGAGTGATGAGGGCAAGAATTTCCTCTCCTCAGCCCACTGCGTCTCTCTCGGAATTCGCATAAATACATCAGTACTGCAAGTGAACTATGAAACTTAGCGAAATGAGAGAGGTCACAAAATCAGCCGGAATGTTCAAGCAAATTATACAAAAAAAACAGATCTAAATCCATTAAGTAGATTGTGAAAAGCTGACGCACATACATACAGACAGACATTGGATTTTATATATATAGAGATAGCCAAATTAATTAAAACTAACCTATTGCATCACTTGTGTTTTGTTTGGGAAGATATTCTATGTTGGTTGGAAAACATGGAAAATGATATATAGAAATTTACCTTAGCTTCTGACTTTGTATCATGTTGTATTCTCCACGAGGTGTACCCATGGGATGTCTTAAACCCATTGCCCTTCCTACTTGACTTGGAAAGGAATACTGATTGACTTTAGAATTGATCTCCTCTCTCACTGGGTTGCGCAGCAATTTTGATTGTGGTCAACTGATTTTCAAAATGTTTTATTCTCCCTCAGAATTCTTCATAGAACTCCTTCGTCAAGGTGATCCCTTTAAAATAAATTTATATGGGCATGCACATGACCTATTAGATATTGCTAGTGTGACTTTGAGTTTGCTAACATTGGAAGGATATTTACTCATCTTGAAAAGATTTTAAGAATAGCTCAGGAGAATGTAATGATGTCTGACTATCTTCCAAGAGGTCTGTGAGCAGCAAATGCCATATGGCCCCAGAGATTAGTGTTGGGCAGAGAATGTGGTTTCTTGTGTGGGACAACTTTAAATTCATTGGCCCTTAAATCATCTTCAAGGGGGTAGTCTAGTTAAGATCCATCCCTCCTTCTTTGTATCTCACATTAAATCTGTTCACACTAGTCTTAATATGTTTTCCTTGCCACTTCCAACACCTATGAATCTGGATGGAGAACAGGAATATAAAGTGCAAATAATTTTAGATTCACAAAAATGGTTCCAGAATCCGCTATCTTGTGCATTATAGAGGGTACTGTCCATGGATAAACTGTAGAGTTCCAGGGAGCGATATACATGCCTTAAGGCTCCTACGGCTTTTTCTCATTTCCAAGCAAACTGGATGGGTGTGTCTGGAATCCACATTTTAGGAAGTAGGCAATGTACTGGTTTTACGGTTTTGAACACTTCCTTACTTTACCTTCTCCCGTTATATCTTATGTTTTTCGGGTCTTGAGTCATTCATTATATTTTTTCCTATCTTTTGCCAGGATCTTTATTTGTTCCATAGTCATCCCTCTATTTCTGACTGCTTCTTTGACTTTTTCTTCCCGTACCCTTCTAGGTCTTCTCCTCTGTCTTTTTCCTTCACCCTTCATCTCAATCACCTTCTTGGAACGGCCTTGTTTCATGTATTCTTACAATTGTCCATACCACTGTAGCTGTTTCACTTCTGTGGTTTTCAAAAATGATTGCATTTACAGTTCTTTGTGAATTCTGCTATTTCTTATCCTGGCTTTATTTTTTTATTGTTTTGTTTTACCTACTATGAATCTTAAACACTTCATTTCAACTGCCTTTATTTAAGATCTTTGTTTATCCAGTATTTAGTTTCTTTGCCTTTATAATTAACTTGTTCTTCCCTATTAGGGTGTTGTTAATTCAATAATATACTTTATTTGCCTTGTTTATTCGGTTTCTAATTTCATCTATCTCTCCATCATCACTTATTATTACTCCCAGGTATTTATATGTCATTTCCCTACTTGTTCTTTCCTTGTTAATTTCATTACTTTCATTTTTTCTACATTTATTATCATACCCTTTGCGTCTTGCTTGCTCTTCCATGTTATTAATTTCCTTTGTAGCTGTTGCTCACTTATTGCAATTAATTTTATACTGTCCACATATATTGGATCCTGGGTCAATACCAGATTTAATTTGTAGTGTCCTATGTCTGAATTTATAATTTCTTTCTTGCAATTGCTAATTATATAATCTTTACGCATTACAAATAATAGAGGACAGAGGGCTATCTCGCTGTCTCATACCCTTTTCAATATTCCAAGGCTCTGATTTTAATTGTACCATTCCTACACATTTTTGATTAATACTTTCAAAGATCCCTTTTAAATTTTTCTGGCACTTCCATTGTGTCTAGCGTTTCCTATATATACTTTCGTGGTGCTGCTTTTAAATCAAGAAACACCAGGCATACTGTACATCTTCATTTTTATCTAATCATTTCTCAATTATTGTTCTTATGGTGAAGATATGATCTTGTATTTGTTTTCCTGGTCTATATGCTGTTTGCTGTTCTAATAAGTTATTCTCTAGGTTCTCAACCTTCTTTCTATTATCCTTAAATACTTTTAATGCTAATGATTGCCAAAATATTGCTGTATAATTATAACAGTACAATTATAATTAGTACAGCTATATCCTTTCCCATCCCTGCCAGAAGATTATCTTGAGACTTTTAGCTCATGTTGTTCCTCCATACTTTACCATTTCATCTGGTATCCTATCTGTCCCAGCTTCTTTACCATATATTATTTTTATTAGAACATTTACTAATTTATTCTTCCATTATTCCCCCATCTTCATTCATCTCCTTCTCCTCTAGTGGATTAACATTGTGTTCTTCTCATTTCATTATTTCTTCTTCAATTTTTTTTTTTTTCTTAGTTGGCTTTCCAGACTTACAAATCTTGTCTACCTCTGTCTACAGCTCTTCTGTGTTCAGTTTCCCTTTAACTTTTAGACTGTACTCCAGAACTGTTTTTGATTTTCAGTATAATCTTTCTCTGTTTTTTTTTTTTTTTTAAACAAATTCTCTCTTTTGTTTATATACTATCCTGTCTTCCTCAGTTTTTGTTCTTAAATATTTTCTCCATGTCTGTTTTTTTTCTCTGCCACCTTGCTCTGCACTTCATTATTCCACCATTTAGTTGTTTTTGGCACAGGGTTCTATTATATTGTTTTAACGACCCTAAGGTTACGGGTTTAAATCCTGCTACTGACACTGTGTAACCATAAGCAAGTCACTTGACTTGCTTGTGCTCCAATTGGAGAACAAAAAGAAATGTCAATTTTTTTCATTTTCTTCTATTTCTTCTAACTTTTCTTTAAGTCTATTGGTATATTCTTTTGTCTCTTCTTGGTTTCTTCCAACGATTCTAACTTAATTCTTGAGTATTTTCTTATTTGATCTTTACCTAGTTCTGAGTGTTCAAATTTGTTATTACCAATCTGTTTATGATACATAGCTCTGCTGTCCTGACTGCTTTGACATCCTGCACTGCATACTGCATGCTCTTTGTATAAGTAATGTAGTCTGTCATGCTTATATGATCCAGTTCTTTTGCTTCGTTGGTCATTTTTTGAATTGTTTTGTGGTGGAACCAAGTATTTCCATTGAGAATCTGATTAGTTATACACCAGTCCAGCATTCTTTACCCATTCTCATTCATGCATCATTCCATGCCATGTTGTTGCATGTCCCTGTTCTTTCTGGTTACCAATATACAGTTAGGTCCATAAATATTTGGACAGAGACATCTTTTTTCTAATTTTGGTTCTGTACATTACCACAATGAATTTTAAATGAAACAACTCAGATGCACTTGAAGTGCAGACTTTCAGCTTTAATTCAGTGGGGTGAACAAAACAATTGCATAAAAATGTGAGGCAACTAAAGCATTTTTTAACACAATCCCTTCATTTCAGGGGCTCAAAAGTAATTGGAAAATTGACTCAAAAGCTATTTCATGGGCAGGTGTGGGCAAGTCTGTCATTATGTCATTATCAATTAAGCAGATAAAAGGCCTGGAGTTGATTTGAGGTGTGGTGCTTGCATGTGGAAGATTTTGCTGTGAACAGACAACATGCGGTCAAATGAGCTCTCCATGCAGGTGAAAGAAGCCATCCTTAAGCTGCGAAAACAGAAAAACCCATCCGAGAAATTGCTACAATATTACGAGTGGCAAAATCTACAGTTGGTACATCCTGAGAAAGAAAGCAAGCACTGGTGAATTCAGCAACGCAAAAAGACCTTGACGTCCACGGAAGACAACAGTGGTGGATGATCGCAGAATCATTTCCATGGTGAAGAGAAACCCCTTCACAACAGCCAACCAAGTGAACAACACTCTCCAGGGGATAGGCGTATCGATATCCAAGTCTACCATAAAGAGAAGATTGCATGAAAGTAAATACAGAGGATACACTGCAAGGTGCAAGCCACTCATAAGCCTCAAGAATAGAAAGGCTAGATTGGACTTTGCTAAAGAACATCTAAAAAAGCCAGCACAGTTCTGGAAAACCATTCTTTGGACAGATGAAACCAAGATCAACCTCTACCAGAATGATGGCAAGAAAAAAGTATGGAGAAGGCATGGAACAGCTCATTATCCAAAGCATACCACATCATCTGTAAAACAAGGTGGAGGCAGTGTGATGGCTTGGGCGTGCATGGCTGCCAGTGGCCCTGGGACAGTAGTGTTTATTGATGATGTGACACAGGACAGAAGCAGCCAAATGAATTCTGAGGTGTTCAGAGACATACTGACTGCTCAAATACAGCTAAATGCACTCAAATTGATTGGGCGGCGTTTCATGATACAGATGGACAATGACCCAAAACATACAGCCAAAGCAACCCAGGAGTTTATTAAAGCAAAGAAGTGGAAAATTCTTGAATGGCCAAGTCAGTCACCTGATCTTAAACCAATTGAGCATGCATTTCACTTGTTGAAGACTAAACTTCAGATAGAAAGGCCCACAAACAAACAGCAACTGAAAGCCGCTGCAGTAAATGCCTGGCAGAGCATTAAAAAGGAGGAAACCCAGCATCTGCTGATGTCCATGAGTTCAAGACTTCAGGCTGTCATTGCCAACAAAGGGTTTTCAACCAAGTATTAGAAATGAACATTTTATATCCAGTTATTTAATTTGTCCAATTACTTTTGAGCCCCTGACATAAAGGGATTGTGTTAAAAAATGCTTTAGTTGCCTCACATTTTTATGTCGTTTTGCTCACCCCACTGAATTAAAGCTGAAAGTCTGCACTTCAACTGCATCTGAGTTGTTTCATTTAAAATTCATTGTGGTAATGTACAGAACCAAAATTAGAAAAAAGTTGCCTCTGTCCAAATATTTATGGACCTAACTGTAGGTGTTTGAGTCTCCCATTTCTTATGTGCTGGGCATTGGATAGAATTTTCTGAAAAGCCAGCTGTAGATCTCTATAAAATGCATCTTTCATATGTGATAATGCCTTGTGTAGAAACATTTATTTGAATTTGTCCTACTTTCTTCTGTAGATTTAAATTCATTCTCATTATTCTTGGATTTATTGGTTCCCATCTTATTTTCTTTGCCATTCCACTGCTTATAATTATCCCCACTCCAGCCACTGCTCTTCTTCTTATTGAAGATCCTGGAAATCTAAAGGTATGTCCATTTCTCTAGATTTATCTATCACTCCACCCCCCTTATTTTTTATTTAAAGTATCTATTGTGAACTTGGACCCGGACACAGACAGACGGACAACATAGTTTCACCCAACACACTGTTTATTTACAACTATTATTTACAAACAAGTCACGTGCACAAACCCCAGTGCCTCTTGCACCGATTCCCCCAATGTCCAGGCCACACAGTCCTGTGCCTCTTTTCCTCCTGGCCGCCTCCAGTCCTCACTCCAGCTCCGTCCTCTTCCACCCGACTTCCACTGCTGACTGAAGGGAGGCGGCCCCTTTTATTGGAACCCGGATGGGCTCCAGCTGCTTCCCGGCAATCTCCCGCGGACACAACCCCTGGTGTGACGGAAGTGCCGGGCTCCTGGGATAATAAGGCACTGGGGCGCCTCCTGGCGGTGGCCACGGGCCCCTACAGGGCTGGGCTTCCAAGCCCTTTACCCGAGGCCCCCAACATAACCAGGACGGACGCCCCCTCGCGGTCTGGAGGAGGCACAAGCCCTCCTCTCGTCCTCCCACACTATACTAATAAAAGGCAAAGCCCTCACTCACTCACTCACTGACTCACTGACTCATCACTAATTCTCCAGCTTCCCGTGTAGGTAAAAGGCTGAAATTTGGCAGGCTCATTCCTTACAGCTTACTTACAAAAGTTGGGCAGGTTTCATTTCGAAATTCTACGCGTAATGGTCATAACTGGAACCTATTTTTTCATCCATATACTACAATAGACTTCTGCTCGATGCCCGTGGGAGGCGGAGTTACGCCTCCCACGCAATTTAGTGCCTGCCCATATAAAGCCGTCCGTCAGCAGCAATCCAATAGAAACGCTGCAGCTAAATATTCACGGGTGAAGGACTGTGCTTATGCAGAGGAAGATGAGATGGTCAGGGTGGTGTTTGGCACAAACTCAGCGAAACTGCGAGAGAAACTTTTAAGTGCCGGGTCTTAGCTAACATTAAATACAGCCATGGGGTGGAAAAAGTCAATGTCCCGCTAAAGGAAGACAGTGTATAAAAAAACCCGTGCTGTTTATTGATGCAGTAAGAAATGAATCGATGAATGAAACCTGTTATCTTTATAACGATTGACAAACACGGAATGTAACTTGAACACAACACATCCTACAAATACGAACCTGATTGAAAGAAATAATGATAATCAAATCCTTGATGACAGCAACACTCATCACTCACAAAACAATTACTGTATATTGACAATCATGTTACGTTATTTTTAAAATGTTCCCTTTTCTTTTTTATAACTTGTTTAACACACTACTTCTCACTAAGCGGGTATATATATATATATATGTATATATATACCCCGATCTACATACTCTCAAATAGACAAACCACATGCAGTGGTGCAATGGTAGAGGCTTTGCCTCTAATGCCGATTTCTGAGGTTCGATTCCCTAGAGTGGGTGCACCGAGTATGTACTCGCGCTTCCCGATTTATTTTACCCTCGCATCCCCTTGGTTTGAGACGTATGAAAAAATATGCGGATTAACGCAGAAAGACAGATCACCAATTGAAGCTTTATGAATAATGGATACTTTATTCACCATCAATGATTGTTTTGGTAAAGCCATACTCAGTGTATTCATTAGATGAACGGTAAAAAAGTAAGAGCGAGGGGAGGGTAACTTATTGAGGCACGCAGGCGAAACCACAATAGTACGCGGGCTCGATGCGTCGGTGCGCGTCATCTTTTCAAGTTCGGGTAGTCGACACAAATATCTTTGGTTGGAATGTAAGGCGAATTTACTCTTTACATTTGTATGGTGAAGAAAAGTTTATGCAATGATGCCTACATTTAAATTACATTCCTACCAAAGATATTTCTGTTGACTAAATAAAAATTCCTTCTATTTAAAATTTAAATAGAACTTGAACAGATACGATAGTTCATAATATCCACGCAGACTTGCACGTAAGAGCGGGAGTCATCCATTTTAACAAACAGCGTATTGCACTGATAAGAAATAGCCTGCCCATTTAATTATTTAGGAATGGATAAATAAATTAAGATTTTGTACAAATAATGTTTTTCATTTTTCTTCCTTGATGGATTCTGGCACCCCCAGCAACAGTTGCTCACACCCCAAAGAGTGCATATATATATATATATATATATATATATATATATATATATATATATATATATATATATATAATATAAATATATATGTGTGTGTGTATATATATATATATGTAGATATGTATGTATATGTATGTATATGTATATATATGTATATGTGTGTGTGTGTATATATATATATATATATATATATTTATATATATATATATGACAGCAACACTCATCACTCACAACAGTGACAAAACAATTACATTGACAATCATGTTACGTTATTTTCAAAATGTTTCCTTTTCTTTTTCATTACTTCTTTAACACACTACTTCTCCACTGCGAAGCGCGGGTATTTTGCTAGTTTCTAATATTTGGGTCTTGAACTTTTGTATTTCTTCTGTTGTCTCCCTTTCTTTACCAGTTAACATTGTAACCATTTGTAGCCAGTGTTTGTTACTGGTAAGAGCATGCGCTTTGAGGCTCAACTTATTTCTTTAAATAAATCTTACCCTGTGCAGGTGATCAGCACAATGACAAAGGCCCCATTACCTCAGGGCACCTGGCCTTTGTTAAATGGCTGCTTATTTTTAATATTCACAGCAACCCCATTTCAGGAACTTCTACCATCAGCTATCCATAAGATGCACTCCCCTCAGAGGTTTTAAACACACTATTTTATGTTTTTATGCCATATTTCATTAAATTTGTTGATTTCATAATGGTATCCTGCTTTATCATAATGTTTATTTTCTTCATTCAAACCATTTTCATTATTGTGGTGGCTACTGCTTTGTTGTGTTTCAGGTCTGGTGGCTTTGTTGTTACTATTGAATGGTCCTTTTGCTGTGACATGGCATCTGCAAGCAATGTGACTATATAGTATGTCATCAAGGAATGGGCCCTGCTTCTGACATAGAAGAATTATGGTTTGGTTTAGATAGATAGATAGATAGATAGATAGATAGATAGATAGATAGATAGATAGATAGATAGATAGATAGATAGATAGATAGATAGATAGATAGATAGATAGATACTTTATTAATCCCAAGGGGAAATTCACATAATCCAGCAGCAGTATACTGATACAAAGAAACAATATTAAATTAAATAGTAATAAAAATGAAAAGAATTAAAATAAAATTAATGTTCGCATTTACTCCCCCGGGTGGAATTGAAGAGTCGCATAGTGTGGGGGAGGAACGATCTCCTCAGTCTGTCAGTGGAACAGGACAGTGACAAAAGTCTGTCACTGAAGCTACTCCTCTGCCTGGAGATGATCCTGTTAAGTGGATGCAATGGATTCTTCATGATTGACAGGAGTTTGCTTAGTGCCCGTCGCTCTGCCACAGATGTTAAACTGTCCAACTTTAATCCTACAATGGAGCCTGCCTTCTTAACAAGTTTGTCCAGGCGTGAGGCGTCTTTCATCTTTATGCTGCCACCCCAGCACACCACCGCGTAGAAGAGGGCACTCGCCATAACCGTCTGGTAGAACATCTGCAGCATCTTACTGCAGATGTTGAAGGATGCCAACCTTCTCAGAAAGTATAGTCTCCTCTGAGCTTTCTTTCATAGAGCATCAGTATTGGCAGTCCAGTCCAATTTGTCATCCAGCTGCACTCCCAGATATTTATAGGTCTGCACCCTCTGCACACAGTCACCTCTGATGATCACAGGGTCCATGAGGGGCCTGGGCCTCCTAAAATCCACCACCAGCTCCTTGATCTTGCTGGTGTTAAGGTGTAAGTGGTTTGAGTCGCACCATTTAACAAAGTCTTTGATTAGTTTCCTATACTCCTCCTCCTGCCCACTCCTGATGCAGCCCACAATAGCAGTGTCATCAGCGAACTTTTGCACGTGGCAGGACTCTGAGTCATATTGGAAGTCTGATGTATATAGATTGAACAGGACCGAGAAAGTACAGTCCCTCGGTGCCCCTGTATTGCTGCACACAATGTCAGACCTGCAGTTCCCAAGACGCACATATTGAGGTCTGTCTGTAAGATAGTCCACAATCCATGCCACAAGGTGTGAATCTACTCCCATCTCAGTCAGCTTATCCCTAAGAAGCAGAGGTTGGATGGTGTTGAAGGCGCTAGAGAAGTCCAAAAACATAATTCTTACAGCACCACTGCCTCTGTCCAGGTGGGAGAGGGATCGATGAAGCATATAGATGATGGCATCCTCCGCTCCCACCTTCTCCTGGTATGCGAACTGCAGAGGGTCGAGGGCGTGACGGACCTGTGGCCTCAGGTGGTGAAGCAGCAGCCGCTCCATGGTCTTCATCAGATGTGACGTCAGAGCAACAGTGTTTGCTTAAAGATTTTAATAAATGGTCTTTTGACACTTATTTTTTTAATGTTTAGTCTTCTGTACCTTAGTTTTGCTTTGAGTTTCTGATTTTGACCTTTGCTGGGTTTGACTTCAATACTGTTTTTCTTAGAAATCATTTTCTAAACACATTCTCCAACCTGCTGTTTCCTTTTAGGTTGAAGAACTAAACCCCTTCTTGGTAGAAGTTGGGCACAAAGCAGGAGCCGACACTGAACAACAAAATGTATTTCTATAACACATATTTATACAAAACATGTAGTTCAAGATGTTTAAGAAAGAATTGCAAGTATGATAAAAATATAAATAAATAAGTACATTAATGAATGAATAAATGAAATACCAAAAAAATACAAATATGAATGCATTAAAACACACTTGTATAATGCAAAAAGCTAGTAAAAAATAAGAGTCCTTAAGTCTGGATTAAATTCTAAATTGTTTTTTTATGTCTCTAACTTTTATAACGATAACTCCGATGCAATCACCTGATGGCCAGGGAGGGCAGAAAAATAACTCCATCCAGCAAGATGCATTATGGAAATAGGAGTATAATATTAGGAAGCTAATAGCATAACTAATCTTACTTTTCCTGATTTGTATGATAGAGAAAATACATCTGCAGTGATGCCAAAGCCCAATGACCTCCCAGCCTCTGCAGGGCATTCTACAAAACATTAATATGGTTGAGAAGATCCTTATTATTTCTATGATTTGTCCTAGAAAATTCAATACTGTCGGTCTCCTCGATATTTAGAGTGTCCACATTTCTTCAAACATCAGATCTGGAAGAAAAGCAAGGCACATTCAGGTACACATGTAAGATTACTCATACTGGGACAATTTAGAGTTGTTAATTAACCATAACTACACATCTTTGTGGTGTGAAATGAATTTGAACCCATGGGGGAAAGTACAATCTTGACAGAGACAGTGAAATTAGGGCTGCTGGGTCTTAGAGGCATCATTGCTATCTACATTTCTGTCATGCTGTAGAGCAGTCTTGTGAAGAATCTGGTAGCAAAATAAACTACTGCTGTTATTGTACAGATATATTCTGCATTTTACAGTATATCTCTAATCATACTGTCAGCACTTAAGATTTTTGAAAATTCTATAGTCTGAAGCAACAGCACTGGCAGTATGAATTTTAATAGCTGCAGAGAAAGATCATTGCTTTTCCAACCCATACAAATAAATGTGTGGAGGCACCACCTACATCCTCTCCAGGAACCTCTTTCACAGAACATCTTGGAGAGCACTGAAGTTAAAACGTTGAAATCTTGAATAATTAAAATAATTAAAGAAAGCACTATTTATTGGACTATTTCTGAGTGAGCACCAGTTTTCAGAATTCTCATTTTCTTCTTCACGTCTCTTTACTTCTTCCTTTACAAATCCTCTTTACTGTCTGAAAATAATTTTACTCTCAGTACCACAGGTTTTCTTTGTCTAACTGATGTTTGTGGCTTATTTGTTTTCCAAAATGAGTAATCCCATTGTTCCATTATAAATGCTCTCATGGTTTCCTCTGCTATCAGATATTTACAGATCCTGTCTGCTGCATTTTGTGTCATCTTCTTTTTTCAGTTTCTGCAACTTCACTTGCTTGTTTTACCTTTCTTTATTTTAACATATGGCTCTGTATGTTCCATCTGTTATAGGCACTGGCTCTCTCTGTATTACGATTATATAAATCCTGGATTAAGTGTTTCTTTATTAATGTATTAATTAATTTTAGCTTCAGTCTTTCTGGATCCCACTCTATTTTGTGTACTCATCTTCTTCACATTTGACACATTTTCTTCAAAATGCAATTTGCACAGATTGCCCAATTGCTTTCTCTATCTGCATCCCATTTATTATTCATTTTGGGATGTGTTCTTTAATTGTCTACCAAGTCCCTTTGCATTTATAGTCTGCATATCCTCAAATGTGTCTTAGGGCTTCTTTTGCCATCAGTCTTTACTGACAAGTTTAGATCTGTCTGTAAGTCTTGTCCTCTTCAGTTAATTGAATTGGTCCCAATTTTCTTTGGTTTTCTGTCTCTTCAGGTTCTCTTTCATATATCTCATGCCATCTTGTTCCTTTAGTTTCTGTAGCTTTCCTTAGTTTCACCTTTGGCTAATGGCAGCTTTCGAAGTTGTTGGATCGATTCACTGGAAACATCTGTCTTTTGTTATTAACATTTCCATGTGTGCAACATTTAGAATTGGGCCACATTAAGATTTTTTTTATATTTTCTTTAATCATTCAGGAGCATTATTAGATTTTTGTCCTCTTTGCCTTCTTCTCTAGATCTTGAGAAATAAACATTTCACACCCCACCCACTTCTGGTTACAAGAAAAGGCACACACAACAGAGAGATGGACAGTGTCAATTACCCATAGGAGAAACAGGAACTCAACTTGAGAGAATACATCGTGTAATCCTCATGGAGTAGTAGAACTAAGAACGATGTTAAATATTGAGAGAGCAATGTAAATATGTGCCAAAAAGGAAAGTTAAAAAGAGGTTCATCCACCATGGAATAAGTTGAATGGTAAAAACTATGTCCTACTTCTTGCTTTAGCCAAGTAACTTGTACACACGCATGTATGTGTGTGTGTGCGTGTGTATGTGTGTACAGCTGTGTATTGCAAAGATGGCCCCTCCCAGTCAAAAGGCTAACAGATATAAGGACTATGCATAGATGAAACCAAATTCCAAAACAATCCTCTAAATTAAGGTTTTAAATATATATATATATATATATATATATATATATATATATATATATATATATATATATACACACCTCACAACCCAATCCTGCCTTTCTTAGTGTCTTAGAAATTAAGTCTATGATGACCAAGGCAGAGTTGATTGCATAATCAACCCATTGTGACACATTTTTCACACCATATATGACCCATTCCCATTAAATACCACATAACCCAACAGCGGAAACATAGTTTCAGAAACTGTGTGTTAAAGAAAGGATAAATCCATGCTTGCACCAAAATGGTTCCTCCACATGCATAGTCTTGTCAAGAGCAACAAGGCTACTATATGTTCTGTGTTTTCTGTAGAGGCATTGGGAGGTGTTTCACTAGCTGGAAGAGATGTGTGTTTGTCTAGGTGAAGAAAGAATAAATCCACAAAGAAAACTCTGGAGGCCTCTGTTAGGTACATGGTCTGTAAAGAAAACCTATGGAACTATCCTCTCTTAATACAGAAAGCAGGCAGAGAGCAGCCTTGGACACCTGGGGCCTCATGTATAAACGGTGCGTACGCACAGAAATGTTGCGTAAGAACTTTTCCACGTTCAAATCGCGATGTATAAAACCTACACTTGGCGTAAAGCCACGCACTTTTCCACAGTACCTCATACCTTGTCGTATGCAAGTTCTCCGCTCGGTTTTGCAAACTGGCGGCACCCAGCGTCAAAGCAATGCTACTGTTCCTGTGTGGTTACTCCTTATTTTCCTGACGCGGCTTTATAAATTAACTGAAACTAATCTCATATTGTTTATTAGTGTAATGCATCTGATTGTAACTTGTAACAATATAATGGTCCAGGGAATAGCCATAGTATTCCAAATACCATAACTGCTTTAGCGTTGTTACTCTAACTGCACCTTCTTCTTCTTTCAGCTGCTCCCGTTAGGAGTTGCCACAGCGGATCATCTTTTTCCATATTACTCTCACTGCACCACTCGGAGTATTTATATCACTGTATCTGAGTGTGAATCACAGCAGCAGCTGATCGGAAAGAGAATTATCGGTATACAGCTTCAAGAACACGCTGTCTGAGCCACGGCAAAACGTTTCAAAGCCTTTCCTGTATGGACCTCGCGGTTCAGAAACAGTTTCATCCCAAGAACTATAAATGCACTCAATCAAGTGCTCCTTGTAGAACTGTTTGTACATTTAATTACTATTACCTCACTGTAAACTTCCACTACAGTTATAATATTACACAACCTGTGCCACTTTATAAAGCGCGTATTTACATATCATGACGATATAATTTTTAAGATGAAATGCAGCAAAATATTATATTATACAGATAAAACTTTAACTTCATTTAAATAATCTATATTCTTCACTGGGACTGGCGTGAAGGATAGAATAATTAAACATGTACTACAAACATATTCAATGTTCCTTAAACGTTTTGAAGAATCGGCGCTCTAAGCTCACAGATGGCTTAACTTCTATTACTGAGCTGATTGTGTGGCGATCCACAGTGCATAAGATAACATATTGACACTGGACTTTCTCTATTGGACATTAGAGCCGCCCATGAGCACTGCTGCAATAAATAATTTCATCGAAGGTCGCACACAATCACTGTACCGTGAAACCCATGTTTAATAACATGCTTTAACTATCATCATTAAAATGATATCACATATACATCTCAGTATTTTAGTTATTCAGAGAGCTGTAATATGAATGTAATGGATTCTCTTTTCTGCTCGAGGAAGAGAGTCGGTTTAAGAAGCATGCAGTGATTCACACACATAGAGCACATAGAAGATCACATACAAAACAAAGCATTTAACGTGCTATACTTTAATTACGATGTGATTTGAGAAACTGGTTAATTAAATGATTTTAAGATGAAGTTTATGATGTTCTATTTTAACTCTTTGAGGGCTGAATATTTTTTCTAAAAAATTCAGTTTTCTGAAAAGCACACAAAGCAATAGTTTCACACGTAAGTCAACATAAAACATCTGTTGCTATGTGCTGTGGCTACTGTTGATGCATGTTCGGCGTCTCTGGCAGCAGTGGCTGTGCGGGGGCACCTCGATGGTCAGCAGGAATGGGCCAACTGCCTGGCTGTCTTCACACAAGCAGGTGGGTGGCAGTGGCGGTTGCAGTGTGATGCAATATGGTTTTTACCTTTTGTCATCATACGTGGTTGTCCCCCAAGGCAAATGCTGCTGGAGGTGTATCATCTACACAAAAGTGTTCACCACCACTATCAGCTGGGGACCGATCAGATGATGCTGGTACCTCACTTTTCGTTTCTGATATCCATCTCCAGATCACTTGCATCAAATTTGGAGTCTGACAAGTCAGAGTCCTATTCAACGCAATTACGTAAAATGTCCATGGAGTATTTTGCTTTGCACATTCGCTTTGGTCTCTCACCAGATGTCAGTACCATTTTAGAGGCTGTTTGCTCTTCTCTACTCATGCACACGTAGGGAATTGAGGTTAAATCAACAAAGGTATGTAACTTTATTTCTAGCAAAGAGAGTCAAACTAAAATGTAAGGGTGAGTTTCATTGAAGTTTACAGCTGATTACCATCCTCTACTCCTGAATTTTGACAAAAGTTGACATCAGCCCTGAAAGAGTTAATGACAAAATAAACTACATGATTAAAGTGGAAATTTTGAGATTGAAGTTGACATTTCGTGCTTTTTCCCCTCTGTGTGCCTTTTTTTTCTCTGTATCCTAATAAGCTTTCATATGACACTCAGACAGTGGGCTACAACTCGCCTTTTCACGGCAACTTTGATATGTGACTTCTTTTTTATTTCCGGCACTGTGCGATTTTGTGAACGTGAGCTTTCAAGTTTCTCCAACACGCTATGTCACTCGATTAACTTCATTTTGTTGATTATATCACAGTTTAATTAAACAAATAGTATGTTTTTCCTTTGCCTCCACTTGGTATTCGCTGAAATTCTTATATTTTCCCCCGTGCTTTTCCCATTATCTTTTCACAGAAAGCTGCGCTTAAGGGCAATTTATATTGATTTGCATATTCAAAGAGGCGTAATTCTGGGAGGAGTTGGGGCATTACATAAAGTGCGTGCACAAGCATTACTTTTCACGCTGATCGGGATTTATGTAGCAGAAGAACGTGGAAGTTGGAGTACAAACAGATTCCTGCATCTGGATTTTTCTGTGCGTAAGCACATTTCGGCTTTTGTGCTTATGCCATGTTATAGTGCGAGTTCTACGCACGGCGTTATACATGAGGCCCCTGGTCCCTTAAGGGTGACACAATTCTCAGGCAGCAGGGCATCTCACCTGGTATCCCTGCAACAAAGGTAGAGTTTTAAATGTCCTGGGGCCTCATGTATAACGCCGTGCGTAGAACTTGCACTATAACATGGCGTACTTCCACGTTCTTCCGTTCTTCCGCTACATAAATCCCGATCAGCGTGAAAACTAACGCTCGTGCACGCGCATTATGTAACGCCCCAACTCCTCCCAGAATTATGCCTCTTTGAATATGCAAATCAATATAAATCGCCCTTAAGCTCAGCCTTCTGTGAAAAGACAATGCTAAAAGCACGAGGGAAAATATAAGAATTTCAGCGAATACCAAGTGGAGGCAAAGGAAAAACATACTATTTGTTCAAATAAACTGTGGTATAATCAACAAAAGGAAGTTGATCGAGTGACATAGCGTGTTGGAGAAACTTGAAAGCTCACATTCACAAAATCACACAGTGCCGGAAATAAAAAAGAAGTCACATATCAAAGTCGCCGTGAGAAGCCGAGTTGTAAGCACACTGTCTGATGTCACTGTCATATGAAAGCTTATTAGGGTACAGAGAAAAAAGGCACACGGTGGGGAAAAAGCACAAAATGTCAACTTCAATCTCGACATTTCCACTTTAATCACGTCGTTTATTTTGTCATTAAAGTAGAACATCATAAACTTCATCTTAAAATCGTTTAATTAACCAGTTTCTCAAATCACATCGTAATTAAAGTAGCACGTTAAATGCTTTGTTTTGTATGTGATCTTCTATGTGCTCTATGTGTGTGAATCACTACTTGCTTCTTAAACCGGCTCTCTTCCTCCAACTGGACACAGAGCCCATTACATTCGTGATATTACAGCTCTCTGAATAACTAAAATACTGAGATGTATACGTGATGTCATTTTCATGATGATAGGAGTTAAAGCACGTTATTAAACATGTGTTTCACTTCGATTAAATAATTTATTGCAGTAGTACTCAGGGTGCTCATGACACAAGCATTTAACGTTTGCCGAAATATGTCGCTGCGTTTTTAGCTATGTTGTTATTTTCTCTTTCTGTTTTATATTCAACTAGCAAAATACCCGCGCTTCGCAGCGGAGAAGTAGTGTGTTAAAGAAGTTATGAAAATGAAAAGCAAACATTTTAAAAATAACGTAAGATGATTGTTAATGTAATTGTTTTGTCATTGATATTGAGTGTTGTTGTCATATCTATCTATTTTATATATATATATATATATATATATATATATATATCTGTATATATCTGTATATATATATTTATATATATCTGTATATATATATTTATATATATCTGTATATATATATATATATATATATATATATATATATATATATAGCAAAATACCTGCGATTGGCAGCGGAGAAGTAAAAGAAAAGGAAACATTTTAATAATAACGTAACATGATTGACAATGTAATTGTTTTGTCATTGTCATGAGTGTTGCTGGCATATATATATAATATATATATATATATATATACACATCTATACACATATATATACACAGTTATATATATATATATATACATATACACACATACTATATATATACATACTGTATATATACATACTGTATATACACATATACATATCTACATATATACTGTATATACACATTTATATATACAAATCTACATATATATATCCATATATATATATATATTAGGTGGGACTCGATTAAAAAAATTAATCCAATTAATTAGAGGCTGTGTAAGAATTAATCTTGATTAATCGTATGTAATCGACACGTAAATTTGCCCCAAATCGCAAATGTTTTTTTTAATTTAAAAGTGTTTTAGTGGGCGACAGAATCAAATAATAGACATGTACATGAATATTGTAAACTGAAGCTGTTTTAATTTCTGAAAAAAAGCCTTTAAACTGCATTTGAATTCAAAACAGAAACAAAAATATCATCCCTGGTTAAAATTGGGCAGACTTAAAAATAAAGTGGTAGTTTAAGTACTTTAAGTAGATTTTCAGAATAGTATTGTCTTTAAATAATAATAACCAAAATTTCAACATAAAGTGCAGTTTTTCTTCTAAAAAAAATAAGTCAGAAACATAAAAGGTAATTTGACCAACTTAATCTTTAAACTCTGAGTAACCTTAGCCAAAATTATTTTGTACATTAGGCTAAAACAGTGTGATCATTGAACATTTTGTAATTAGATGTAATTAGAATTACTAACGGTCACGGAAGTCCAATGATCCCCAGTAAGAGCCACAAAGTCCGCTTTCTGTAATGCATCTAATTTTGCTTGCTTTTCATTGTGCACAAAACCATGCTTTTATCAAGGCTTCGCTCGGAAGTCGAAATGATCAGTCGTAGGAACGCGCTTTATTCCGACTCTAACATTTTTGTAGCTGTGATGTGTGCATCAGTGTAATGGATGTACCAGGAAATGATGCATTGACAAAAGTTCCCGCTTGCTTGGAATTGAAAGTGTGATTAAATGCGTTATTTTTAACGCGTTATGGAGTACATGCATCGAAGCTTCTCAGCTGTGCTTGTGCTAATAAAGGGAAACATTTTAAAAATAACGTAACATGATTCTGCGTTAACCGAATATTTTTCATACGTCCCAAACCAAGGAGATGCGAAGGTAAAATGAATCAGTAGCGCGCGTACATACTCAGTGCATCCCCTCTCGGGAATCGAACCTCGAATGTCGGCATTAGAGGCGAAGACTCTACAATTGAGCCACAGCATGTGGCTTGTCTATGTGAGTATGTACTGTAGATAGGGGTATATATATACATTTAAATATATACCCGCGTATCGCAGTGGAGAAGTAGAAGTTATGAAAAAGAAAAGGGAACATTTTAAAAATAACGTAACATGATTGTCAATATACAGTAATTGTTTTGTGAGTGTTATTGAATGTTGCTGTCATCAAGGATTTGATTATCATTATTTCTTTCAATCAGGGTCGTATTTGTACGATGTGTTGTGTTCAAGTTACATTCCGTGTTTGTCAATCGTTGTAAAGATGACAGGTTTCATTCATCGATTCGTTTCTTACTGCATCAATAAACAGCTCGTCTTCTTCTTTATCTGAGACCTGACACACTGCATGCACGGGTTTTTTTTACACTGTCTTCCTTTAGCGGGACATTGACTTTTTCCACCGTGTGCTTTGTTTCCACAGTAGCTGCATTTATGAATATGCTTATCAGACGCTTCATATTTTTTGCTGCCTTTTCAACTGTGTAATTCGGTTTTTGTTCAGCGCTCTTTGGAACTGTTGCTTTTTATCTGTGCACTGCGTCAGTTCACGTGAGCCACTCGGTGTACTTGCATCGAAGGTTCCCAGCTGTGCTGGTGCCATCTCCTGCTATGTCCATAGCTTTATTTAATGTTACCTTAGTCCTGGCACTTAAAACTTTCTCTCGCAGTTTCGCTGAGTTTGTGTCAAACACCACCCTGACCATCTCATCTTCCTCTCCATAAGCACAGTCCTTCACCCGTGAATATTTACCCGTGGCAGTTTGCTATTGGATTGCCGCTGACGGACGGCCTTCTATGGGCAGGCACTAAATTACAAACGCCAGCGGCAGCCTGTCTATGAACTTAATTTAAAGTGTAGGTTTACATCGTGCTTTGTTTCCGAAGTAGCAGAACTCGCTTCTTATTGTTTCGCTGCCTTCTCAATTATATAATGCATGTTTTCTTGAGCGCTTTTTTGAGGTCTTCCTGGTTTTCTATGTACTGCGTGATTACGTGGGAGGCGTGATGATGTCACACGAAACTCCGCCCCCACAGCGTTGAAGCTCATCTCCATTACAGTAAATGGAGAAAACTGCTTCCAGTTATGACCATTACGCGTAGAATTTCGATATAAAACCTGCCCAACTTTTGTAAGGAAGCTGTAAGGAATCAACCTGCCAAATTTCAGCCTTCCACCCACACGGGAAGTTGGA
The DNA here is from genome assembly GCF_016835505.1 of Polypterus senegalus. Lineage (NCBI taxonomy): Eukaryota > Metazoa > Chordata > Cladistia > Polypteriformes > Polypteridae > Polypterus > Polypterus senegalus. Next base: position 179,175,803 of record NC_053155.1, on the reverse strand, counting down.
GAATTAGTGATGAGTCAGTGAGTGAGTGAGTGAGTGAGTGAGTGAGTGAGTGAGGGCTTTGCCTTTTATTAGTATAGATATATATTGGCGTGGCCGTCACTGCAGTCAGTGCTTTTCTTTCCCTAAGTAACTGATCGCCACACAATCAGCTCTGTAATAGAAGTTGAGCCACCTGTAAGCTTAGCGCCGATTCTTCAAAACGTTTAAAGAACATTGAAATATCTTCGTAGTACATGTTTAATTATTCTATCCTTAACGACACTCCCAGTGAAGAATATAGATTATTTAAACGAAGTTAAAGTTTTATCTGTATAATTTAACAAACATATTTTGCTGCATTTCACCTTAAAAATGATATCGTCATCATATGTAAATACATTATAATTATAACTATAGTGCAAGTTTACAGTGGGGTGATTGTACTTACGTATAAGTACAAACAGTTCTACAAGGAGCAATTGATTGAGTACATTTAAAGTTCTTGGGATTAAACTGTTTCTGAACCGAGAGGTCTGTACAGGAAAGGCTTTAAAACGTTTTGCAGTGGCTGAGACAGCGTGTCCTTGAAGCTGAATACCGATAATTCTCTTTCCGATCAGTTGCTGCTGTGATTCACACTCAGATACAGTGATATAAATACTCTGAGCCGTGCAGTGAGAGTAATATGGAAAAAGATGATCCGCTGTGGCAATTCCTAACGGGAGCAGCTGAAAGAAGAAGAAGAAAAATAAGAAGAGGAAGGTGCAGTGAGAGTAACAACGCTAAAGCAGTTATGGTATTTGGAATACTATGGCTGTTCCCTGGACCATTATATTGTTAAGAGTTAATTACAATCAGATGCGTTACACTAATAAACAATATGCTGTTAGTTTCTGTGTATTTATAAAGCCGTGTCATGAAAATAATGAGTAACCACACAGGAACAGTAGCACTGCTTTGACGCTGGGTGCCGCCAGTCTGCAAAACCGAGCGGACAACTTGCGTACGACAAGGCATGAGGTACCGTGGAAAAGTGTGTGGCTTTAAGCCAAGTGTAGGTTTTATACATCGCGATTTGAACGTGGAAAAGTTCTTACGCAACATTTCTGTGCGTACGCACCGTTTATACATGAGGCCCCAGGTGTCAATGTCCATAACTGGATGTACAACCACTGAGCATAGTTATTTAGATATGAACTGTTGCTTCTCAGAAGTGAAAGAAGTCAGTGGATGTGGTGTACCAGTCCTGGCACATTGTAAGAACAGCAAGGGTCAGACCCAAAGAGGAATAATATTTACTTAGGAGCAGGTGGAAATTTTACAAATTGGTTGGAGATAGAGTGGCCTTGTCATTCTAGCTGCAGTACATGTTAACCTTAACCTTCACCAAGAAAACTGAAGTGAAAAGTGAAAATGATGATAAATTATAAAAGAGAAGACGAGCAGTAAAGTCTGGTGAAAAATTAGGGCAAAATGGGGAACAGAGTTAAAGAATTTGTAAAAGATCTACCTTTCCCCACATAAAGCTGTGATTGTAACAGTAAAATATTGTAAGACAAGAGAAAAAAATGAAATAATTTATCTGATTTACAGAACTAATATTTGCTGTGACTGCACTGCGTAGAAGTATTTTTAATTGGAAAGGGAATTGGGAGAAGTCTTGAGTCAAACTAACAAACCAAGGGTCGTAACCGTGAAGATGTGAAATAAATAAACAAACCCCAGGATGTGAAGCATGGATCAAAGTGAGAAAGCAGTGTGGGATTTCGTAGCCAAAGGGGAACACATAACAGAGCCAAATCATTCAAATTATGTTTATAATTGTAAGATAGACTAGCATTACCCATTTTCCTTTGCCTTGGCATACAAGTCTTCTGCTTAACACTAGAATTCCTAAAGCCTACGAAGACACCATAAATTCCTTCTCACATCTAATCATCAGTGTCTTTTGTTTTGCAAATGGTTCAATCAGCACAAGCAGCCTGCTATCCCATTCCCCCTATAGAACCTCCACCCTGACGAAGCTGAAGTAAGTCGCAAAATTCTCAGAGCTCAAGTGAGTTCATCTGGGTCTGGAGTTGTATAGAGTAAACAACATATCGTTATTTGGAATACCTACATTTCATGTGTGTTCTGTGTCTACAAAAATCTGGGTAAATGTAGGAAGACAGGAAATGTGAGGCAAGACATGATGAACGCATACCTAAAACAGAAACTTTTATCATGTTATACTAATAATGAAGTGTATAATGTGTGAAGACTTTAGTCTAAGTATCAAATAAATGTGTGCTTTTATTCAAGAATATAACCAAAGAAAAAAAATAATTCAATTTACATGTTGATGCCAATGAGCTGAAAACCCAAGCTCAAATGTTAATCGACAGAACGTGGATATGTATTCTTGGATGGTGCAGAGGTAAGAACTGCTGCCTTATAACCAAAAGGTTCTGGGTTTGAGTCCGGGCACTCCACATTTTGAGTAGTGAGCTGCTATTATTATTATTATTGCTATAATACAATAAAAACATACATTTAATTTGAGTCTGTAACACCCGGTGTAAATTTTGGCTACTTGAAAAAGTTTTATTATTCAGTTTTATTCTGTCAGTGACAGTGAATTGCTTCTCTCTCTCTGAGTTGATGCCGATTATCTCCATTCTTTTCACCAGAGCAGTGATGACCACAGTTGTTGTTGTGGTTGATGCATGCTCAGAATTTGTTGTACCGGCAATCAAAGATACAATATCCTGTGGCCGCTATCAGACTATCATGCAGCATTTGCACTTTGACAACAAAGACACCCATGCAGAATGTGTAAAAAACAGCAAATTTGCTGTGATTTTGGACATCTGGCAAAGTTTTGTTGAGAACTGTGTTTTAAGTTACAACCCTGGGCAAAGACTTTCCAAGTCTGTGGTCATAAAGCTTATAGAGCTGTTTCTGGACAAAGGCAGAAACTATAACAACAGACAGCTTCTTCACAGCGCTTTCACTGGCTAATAGACTGCTGCACTGCAACACAATTTTGCTTGGCATCAGAAGTAAAATGGGACTTGAAACTGCAGCTAAAGTCACTTTCAGTACGTGAGCAACTCTCCATGCTAGTGTTTAGATCTGGCAGTACCATGCTGACAGTGTATGCACCCAGAATAAAGAAGCCTTTGATTTCAGTCTGTAACAGTTGGTGTAAAGTTTTGCTAACTGTAAAAGATATTATTGAAGGGATATAAACAGACACACAAACACTGGTGAATCATGTCTTCTTGCTATCTTGTTGCCATTTGAATTTTTTGTTATTCAGTTTTATTCTTGAATAAAAGCACACTTGTTTTATTTAGTGTTGTTTTCGTTCTCAGTATGGCATTGCCAGATCTAAACACTAGTGTGGTGAATTGCTTGTGTACTCACTGTGACTGTGACTGTGGTGTGACTTTAGCTGCAGATGGAAGTCCCATTTTAATTATAGTGCCAAGCAGAGTTGCGTTGTGGTGCAGCAGTCTATTAGGCAGCAAAAGCATTGTTAAGAAGCTGTCGTTACGGTTTGCCTTTGTCCAGAAATGGCTCCATAAGCTTTATAACCACAGATTCGGAAAGTCTTTGTCCTTGGGTTGCAACTCAAAACACAGCTCTCAATAAAACTTTGCCAGATGTCCGAAATCGAAGCAAACTTGTCGTTTTTCATACGTTCAGCACAGGTGTCTTTGTTGTCAAAGCACAAATGCTGCATGATAGTCTGATAGCAGTCACGAGACATCATATCTTTGATTGCTGGTACAACAAATAGTTCTGAGCAGGCATCAGCCACAATGCTGCACTTGTGAACGTCATTAACAGAATTAAACTGAATGATAAAAAAAACCTTTTTCAAGCAGCCAAAATTTACACCAGGTGTTACAGACTCAAATTAAATGTATGTTTTTATTATATTATAGGAATAACAATAGCAGCTCACTACTCAGAGTTCTTACCTCTGCACCATCCAAGAAAACATATGAACTTTCTGTCAATTGACATTTGAGCTTAGGTGTTTAAGTCATTGACATCAACATGTAAATTGAATGATTTTTTTCTTTTGTTATATTTTTGATTAAAAGAGCACATTTATTTGATATTTAGACTATAGTCTTCACACATTAACCACTTCATGTCATTATTATTATAACATGGTAAAGTTTCTGTCTTAGGTATGTGTTCAGCATTTTTTGTCTAATATTTCCTGTCATCCTACACTTACACCTGAAATGTATGCATTCCAAATAACAATATATTATTTACCCTCTACAACTCCAGGCACCTCACACACAGATAAACACACTTGAGCTCTTAGAATTTTATGACTGACTTCTGCTCATGCGGGTCAGATAGCAGACTGCCTGCAAAAAAAAAAAGATGCTGATGAGGAGAGTAGCAAAGGAATGTATGGTGGTCCGAGATTATGAGTTTTTTAGTAGGCTTCAGGGATTCTAGTGTTAAACTGCAACTGCCCCTGCACTCTTTCTCTTACACTTGACATCAAGTAAAGTGTCAGTTCTCCTCAGTAAGACTCTTTAAAATGTAACTTCTGAGTCTCATCTGATATGACTCATTAAATATAGGCAAATGGCATCCCGAGATGTCTTAATGATGCACCATTTAAGCAATTGGCCAGTGAACAAACAGCGATAACTTGGTAATGGCAATCTTGATGGACAATAAACACTGCACCAATTATCAAACAAATGTTTGGACTAATGTACACTTAAGAATCAATGAAAAAAAGTCCACTCCTTCCTTTATAATCCATTGCAAGCTGTGTACAAACAATCTGTGAAAACATCAATACCATTGTCAAAGTGAAGGCACTACGAACTTCATAACTAGCTATGAACTTATCGATACAACTAGCAGAAAGATTTGTGAATTGTGAAAAGAACATTTTAAAGACAATCTGCCATGATTGATGTTTCCAGATTCATCTTTAGAGAAGAATTAAGAAAAAATATGTCACAAGTTATGTATTTTTTTTTCTGTAGGTAGAAAATAATTAAATTCAACTAATTTAGATTTATGTTTTATTGTCTTTCTGTGGCAAGGTGAGCTACAGGTTCAGTGATGGAATTCATTTCATAGTTTGTTTTTATTTTTATTCTTTAAGATAGATAGATAGAGATAGATAGATAGATACTTTATTAATCCCAAGGGGAAATTCACATAATCCAGCAGCAGTATACTGATACATTAAAGATGTGTATAAAGCACTGCAAGTGTGCTGCCCCTAATGCTCTCATTTTAAACCCCTTCACATTAACCCTGAGTGAGACTCAAGCTCAAAATTCTATGTAAATAAAGTTAATCCCGAGTCAGACATGTAATGATTCCCCTTTCAGTGTTAAGCTTGAATAACTCTCAGTTCAGTATTCTTCTGGCATCAATTGGATGAAGTGACATCATGCTGAAAAATATCATAAACATTTTTGTGCGTTCTGCCAATATATGGTAACTCATCGACATTCATGAGTGGGGCAGAATCTTCAACTAAAGACACAATGGCAAACAAAAATCTGTAAAGCCAGTTTTAGAACAACCTGAACCATTGCTTGAATCAAGTGATAGTGATTTGAAGATTTGTAAAGAGATGATTGGAGAGATGGATATCTGTTGAATGCTGACCTTTCTGTATTGTTCAAGTTGATTGACAGGGCATAAACTAAAATATACTATAGGTATCAGGTTTGTTCAAGAAATGTGTGGAAAATGTGGCTAAGACATCAAGCAAAGTGAAGTATAACACTTGAATCTCTCAGCACAAAAGGAACAGGCATTACATTTTTGAACCTTCGAAGACATATTTAATCAAATTTCTTGATTTTGAAAGATATCCACATAGGGATAACCATTTGGCTATCAGGTTCAAGGTCTTATATTCTCTTAAAGTATAAGATTGACTAGAGAAGGAAGGAATGTTCATATTTAAATGAAATGAAAACAAATTATAGAACACAAGCACAAACTATGTGACTCATACCATTAATTACTGTACATACAGTAACTCTAGGGTGACAGCGTATAGGGCCTCAGACAAAAATAACTAATTTTGTGGAAATGTCTATAGCATGCAAATGAATTTAATATACAAAGTAAACATTAAGAAGAATAAATGGGCTTCCTCTTCAACAGTGACCTTGAAGTGGTTAGATGAAGTTCTGAGCTTTTAATGACACATGACAAAGAAGTAATTTATTATCAGAATAAAGGGCTCACAACAGAATATCTTCTTTTTGTGTAGCTTATTTATCACACTATAATCAGGTTAACTCGAAAAATTTAAGATGATGTGATAGGTTTTCCAGCTGAGAAGGAGTTGTCACATACAGTGACAGAAAAATTCTTTAAAATGCCTCCAGGATTTTACAGGAGGTTAATATAATAATTCCCAAAATGATAAAATGCAATTAAAAAGAAATGATCAAAGAGCAGCTCATATGGTGGATATACAGGATGTAGCAGCACTACGGAACAAAGGACTACATGCCCTAGCTGTCCCAGCGGTTTTGCTCTATCGGACAGTTTCAAAGGGGCTACTGGGGACAAGATCGGCCAGCAGGTCCTTTAAAAGGGATCTTGCAAGACAGAGAGGAGGCTGGAGTTTGTGTCTGAGTTCCCCTGTCTGCCTTGTCAGCAATATCACAATCTGTGGATTATCATTTTGTCCTGGATTATTGCACCTGTATGGATGTAAGGACTGTTTCGTGCCTGCCTGTCATGTGAAAATTAGGTTGGATTGGTCATAGTGCTTTGTCGGAGGGAACACTCCCAAATCTCACCACCCCTCATCAGATCAGGAAAACTGGTAGGACTGTTTATATATTACTTACAACAAGCTGCTCCCTGCATTGTCATTTTTTCCTGCTTTTCACATCATCATTTGCCGTTCATTCAGACACTGTATTGGAATTTGTGTTTATTTTGCTTGTTGTTGTTTTCGTTTTGAGTTTTTTTTTTTGGTTGCCAATAGGGAGCTGAGGAGGGATTGCTTTTTGTTTATTGTTAAGTTAGACTCACCTTCTATTTTTTTGTTTAATATATTCATTTTGATTATTGGTTAAGATCTAAGATGTTCCCGTCTCTTTGTGTGTGAGTGGTGCGAGTCAGGCCAAGGCTGGGTGCGTCCCTGGAGGTTCCTCTTAAAAAATAAATAAATCACCATCCTTGTGGAGGTGTGAATTGTATCATCTCTGTGGCTGCTACAAGGTATCCCACTGATTCTTGCCACTCTAGTAGAGTGGTAGGTGGAGCTGGGACATGTCAGTGTTCTCATACTGACTTCATTGGGTAAGCAGCCAGACAGTTTTTGCAGATAGCTATTTCCTAAAATGGAAGTCCTGACAGGTGCAGTGGATCCTAAGGCCATGAATTAGCACTGTGGTCTTACATAGCAGAAACATTAGATATGTTTTGTTTTTTAAGAGTCAAGACAACCTAAAAGTATACACTTCGTGAGTTTTATATAGCCACTTTATGCCATTACGCATTTAGATTAAAGTGAGTGAGGTGAAGATCAATTTGGTGGAGAGGTTGTTGTGAGAGCAGATAAACAGAACAGAAGGTGAAATAGAGCTGGAAATGGTTGATTTTTTTGGATATCTTGAAGAGTGTAATTGGATGAAGCTGGATGAAGAATCATATTTTCATTCATGCTCCAATGGGAGAGCAAGGGCTTTTTTTATTATATATATATTTTGTTACACTCTTGTATATTTTGTAAGTTATAACACACTACTTTGGATCCTTTCCAGATATTCTACAGTTAAATGGTTTCAGCTGTCAATTTTGAAGAAGGATAAGCAGATACTGTATACTTAAATTAATGTCTTTTCATTTTAGTGTATTTTCTTACTTAAAATACATATCTGAAGAACACTGTGCAAAATAAAAATTATATGTCCTTAGTGAAGAGAAAAATAATGAACTTCCCTTGCCCAGTCCATAACCATAAATGCAAGGTGCTTGTCTTACTCTGTCCATGTTACAGTCAAGGACAAAGTGAACTTTATTAATGTCATCACATACGCGTTGTTCTGGTTTTCATTGACGCTCCCATGGGACGTCGTTCTCACATTGAAAACTCAAATTGGTGACTTGGTGGCCAATGGATTATTTAAGAGTGAAGGGGTAAGAGAAGGGCCCCATTTGAAATGTTGAATTTATCTCACCAAAAGACTTAATTTCACTCAAATTATATCTATACTAATAAAAGGCAAAGCCCTCACTCACTCACTCACTCATCACTAATTCTCCAACTTCCCGTTTGGCAGGCGTATTCCTTACAGCTTACATACAAAAGTTAAGCAGGTTTCATTTCGAAATTCTACACGTAATGGTCAAAACGGTCGATAACGGTTGACAACGTCCGCCATGTTGAACTTTCTTATTTATGGCCCCATCTTCACAAAATTTGGTAGGCAGCTTCCCTGCGCTATTTGCTAACCAAAACCAATGTACGTACTTATTTCGATGGTATGACACCATGTCGGCCGCCATATTGAACTTTCCAACGTCACTAATTTTCCAACTTCCCGTGTAGGTAGAAGGCTGACCCCATCTTCACAAAATTTGGTAGGTGACTTCCCTGCGCTAACCAAAACTGATGTACATACTTATTTCAGTGATATGATGCCACTGTCGGCCGCCATATTGAAGTTTCCAACATCACTAATTCTCCAACTTCCCGTGTAGGTAGAAGGGTGAAATTTGGCAGGCTCATTCCTTACAGCTTACTTACAAAAGTTAAGCAGGTTTCATTTCGAAATTTTACACCGCCTCTACTGCCGTGGGATGTGATTGTTCCCGGTTTTACAAACACTCAGTGGCTGGAGAACTTTAATGTCTAAAGAAACATTCATCCACTTATGCAACAAACTGCGTATCCAATCAGTGACCAGCAGAGTTTACACGTCACGTTTTGGTAATGGTTTGGCGCGCTTGGAACCTCGGCTGAGGTGGTACTAAAGAAAGGACCAGGTACCAGGTACTGTTCCCAGTGGAAAACCCCCCAAAAGTGAGCTGAACTGAACCGTGTCATGCCGTACTATGCAGTGGAAAAGCGCCACTACTGAATCCAGAACTGGCTATCTTCATACTTGTGTCATAGTGGTGTCTGAAAAGATAAATAAATGATAAAGTTAAATAAATGTCAGTCTCCATTCAAGAAAAAAAAAAATTGTCCCAAGTGCATTAACCCTAAAAACAACATCTCGATGATTTTTATAGCCTCAGAAAAGCCTGGAAAATTTTCCAGAACAATGGAACAACTGTTACATTATAGCAAGGGTTTGTTGTCTGTTTTTCTGTACTTGTTAAATATGAATTGTCATTGTCCATGTCTTTATGTTGTTTCTGTTAGCTTCATTTGTAATTCTGTAATTGTGTACTGACCCTTTAAATATTCTTTTTTTTCCTTGTTCTTTGTGGGTGGAGCCACAAGAGGCACTTCTACTTTCCTTTTGATTATATAAAGCTATGAGTAGGAAAAATCCTGTAGTGTTTCATTGAGTTTGATTGGAGTTTGTTTTGTAAGTATTGTTTTTTTCTTCGGTATTCTGTTTTATCTGCCTGTTTTGCTCTTTTTATTTGGGTTCCTCTCCCAGATTGTATTTTGGGACTTGTTTGTTGTGGATTGTTTTTTGAGAAACTCCTTTTTTGACTCTTTGGAACATCTTCTTGTATTTTTATATTTTGCTAATGTGGTGTGGCCAAGTGTGGGTTGTAACAGAGCTGTGATAAGCCAAGAATATTTGAGACCCCAGCTTGGTCATTTCTTTCAATACTTGACTCCTCTTCTTTAAATTTAAACAAGTGCCTTCTGGCAACAATTGGCATAAACCTGTAGAGCAAAACACAAAAGAAAACTAGGGCTCTGGTTAGCTTCTTCAACAAAATAGCAGGTCTCCTGTAGAGCTCTGAAGCCATCAGATATTGGTCACAAAAGATAGCTCAGTGGAGGCAGTCGGGCTTCTTATACTGGGAGGACTGGAAGGGGCAGAGGTAATTTCCCTCAATGGGTGGCTTCTCAGAGCTGCGGGAAGAAAAGGAGATGACACAGTTAGTGACTGCGCCCCCTCTTGCCCTGGAGGGTTACTACCTACCTCGAGTGAACCAGCAAGGAGATCCTTCTACTTACATGCATGAAACTAAATACATCCTTAATTTATAACAATTCTTTGTCGCCCTTCTGCCTGCTGGTCATGAATTTGCAGTAATCCCCTGTCATTTTTGATACATCTCTTTATATTTTCAGTTGCTAAGCTACTCTTCCTCACCTTGGGACTAGTCAGGCTGATGACTGCAGGTAGCTTTCTTGCACACCCTGATTTGAAGTGAGTGTCTTCTGGACTGGACAGTGAAGGTCCTGGCCTGCTTTATCTTTTGGAGACCTCACTCTTTTCACCATGTTTCTGACTCTAGCACAGAACAAAAACACATATTCTGTAACATTTGTGTATATTAGTCACTACTATTGTGGGACTGTAACAGCAGAAATGCCAAAATAGGGTTACAGAAGGTTAAGTACTACTGATGAAAATATACAGCATGGTGACAGCCAAAATCAAAGGAAAGAAAGGAAAGGAAAAAAATCCATCTGATTTTTCTGGTTCAAGGTTAGCCCGATAACCAATTATAATGTTGTATTAAGAGCTCTTGCTGCAAGTTCATCAAGCTTAGAATTAGGGTGTGCTGATGCAGCTGCTCAAGTTACTTTCTGTGAATCCTTGCTCATTGGGTCATCACACGTTTGGCTCTTGGAGTCCAAGGAGAGTCTGAAGACAATTAAAAAGCAGAATGCTGATGATGAGAGATCAAGATAATTTGCATTCAGGTTTGAGGTGACAGAATAAGAAAAACAAAACTAGTTTTCTATAATCTCAGAGAATATGTTGCTGCTTCTTACTAGTTTCAGAAAGGGTTAAAAGATCTTTTTAAAAAAAAAATAAAAAAAAGTTGGACTCACAGCAAATTCTCCCAAATATTAGAATATATGATAGTCCAAGAAATTGCAAACAAGCCAAAACTATCATAGAACTCTGTCATGGTCAGTGTTCATGACCATCATAAAAAGGAGAATGCTCTTAAATGAACAACACTCTACTTCTTAAATGAACATAGCAGTTCATCATAGGTTTGCAAATTTTATCTAAGTCAACCATAAGACATATGGAACAGTATTTTCTGGAAAGATGAGACCAAGTGGAATTATCTGATAAAAACCAAACCATAGCTTCTCACCACAAGATTAACATACCAAATCTCAACTAAGGTTGTAGAGGATTGATAATTTGGGGTTATTTTACAGACACAGGCGTTAGATACATCATAATCATTAGACACATATTAAGCTCATCCTAATACCAGAATATTTTAGAGTTGTGGTTCACAAGTTCAATCCTGAGTATGCTCCTTTAATTGTATCCAAATATTGACAACATGAATGCTAAAGGGATGCAATGACTTGTACGAGATATTTCTTAATGAGCAGACAAGTTAATTACAATTCAATGTTATTTGTATCTGACAGCTAAAAGCTGACCAAAATTGGATTACATAAAGGAACAATGAAAATCTACAAGTGAATGAATCAAGGTTTTGGAATGGCCACATCAAAGTTTAAACTTCAACCCCATTGCAATGCTATAGCAGATAGCAAATGAGCTTATCATGAAAAATGACCTCAAACATCAATGAGCAGTCATTGTCATCAAAGGAGGTCATCATTGTTGTAAGGAGGCTTGGGCAAAGTTCTTATTTGAAACAACATCAGGGAAGGATAAACTCACATCATAGATAATTACTTCAAGGTGCTGCTGCTAGATATTCTGAATCAGGGGAGTACTTATTTCCTCATAAATGGCTTCTAAATATTGGGTAATTTTTTGGTTGAACAAACGATGATAAAATATAATGTATTTGCTATTTGTAACCTGAAACTTTATAAAAACGTGGGGCATGGTAGGTACTAAAGCATTTTAATTATGTCATGGTATGCAAAACCACCAAAGAAACAACAATGGCATCCTTATTAAGTAGCAGGTAAACAACACAGAGAAAAAAATCACAGGAATTAATAAAAATAAAAAAAGCAAAACAATGTGAGAAAAAAACCAGGGTGCCACTCTTTGAATGACTACCATATGGTCGTGGTTCACCAACTAGCCCACCACAATAGCATAGCAATGCAGTCCCACTCTGATTTCTGTCCCTGTAATGACAGAATGGTGGATGTTTTTTGTATAGGAGTAGGTTAGCATTAAAGACATGAGTAATAAAGTGTGGTGTGCTTTGTGTGTTGTAACCAAGCAAACATGCACTCCTAAAAACAGTCTGGATTTAACCCAAATGACCTAACAAAGAGAAAAAGCAAGATAGATAGATAGATAGATAGATAGATAGATAGATAGATAGATAGATAGATAGATAGATAGATAGATAGATAGATAGATAGATAGATAGATAGATAGATAGACAGAGTTAGACCTGCGTGAGAAGGGAGCAACTGCTGAGTTATGAAAAGGGCAACACCACCTACAAAACAGAGAGGGCCCTGTCGTTAACTTCTCCTTTTCTGAGTCCAGGACAGAACCCTCACTGGAGCACTGGCATCACTTTGTTTAATATCTCCTGTGGTGGTCAGCTGGGGGTTGTGCCCAGTCACCATGCCTAGACGGAGCAGAAGAGGGACTGTGCCTTCCCAGGACCACGAGAGGGCAGCTGCCCCACCTGGTATGGGGGCCACAGGGTATAAGCATAGAAGCTCAACCCTATAAGGGCCATTGGCCACTGCCAGGGGGCACTCAGATGATAGTGCAGCCTCGGACGTCAGCACTTACACCTCACCCGGAGGTGTTTGTGAAAGGGGGCTCATGCAGCAGTTCCGCCGCACCACGAAGTTCCGCAGGAAGTCAATCATAGAGCACCTGGAGCATGTCCGGCAGAAAATAAAAGTGGCTGCCTCCCTCTAGTCGAGAGCTGGAGTCGGGAGGAAGAGGACAGAGCTCGGTGGAGAGGAGTGGAGGTGGTGCAAGACCATTGGAGGGCCCGTGAAGAGGGTGTTTGGTGCAGGGGCACTGTGTGTTGTGTGGACATTTTGTAAATAAATGTGTGCTTTTTGGAACCATCAGTGTATGCTTGTCTGATAGATAGATAGATAGATAGATAGATAGATAGATAGATAGATAGATAGATAGATAGATAGATAGATAGATACTTTACATAACTTTTTTTTTTGCATTATTTTGTTTTCATTATGATAGATAGATAGATTGAGTTATCATCCTGGAGTCACTCTAGCTAACACTCATTTCAGTAGCTTGTACTTCCGATCTCATTCTTTTGATCATCACTCAAAGTTTGTGACCTTAGGTGTGGATGAGCATGTAGACTGACTGATAAATTACAAACTTTACCCAGGGTCGCGTATCCCTTTTGCATTCAGCAGGCTTTCACTGCACTAACTATATCCCTCTATCATCATCATTCTGACATTTTTAAGCTCAGACAGTACAAACACTCTCCTTTATTCTTAGAATTAAATGTTTTGCGTCATAGCAAGAGACTGTTTTTACCACTTAACCTTGCATAAGCCAGATATTCTTAGACAATATCTATTTTTCTTTTTTAACATTCATAAGCTTTTCCCGTGTTTCCTTACATCATTACCATTGATCACCAATGCTACTGGGGTAGGCCTTACTAGCCACAATTAAGCAAGTCCAGAAAATGAATGAATAGATGGATTCAAATTGCTCTCACGTAGCAGTTTCTGATTCCAATAAACAAATTGAATTTCATGCCAATAAAGTACCTTGAAGTTGAATGGAATTAAATTGAATTAAATAATGCCGCCAGGTTATTATAAATGCAAACGGATCACATTTAAGAAGGTATTTGCCAGCTGAAGCAGTTTAAATGCTGTAAGAATTTATTGTGTTTTTCACTCGTCTCCACTTTACTGCTTAATTGAGGCAACAATAACAATGCAGTTGACTAATTCTTTTTTTTTTTTTAGAAAATGCTGGAACGTGTTTGAATCTGTTCAGAGATAAAAATTGGAAATAAAAATGAAAAATGAATAAAGCCACCTCTAATCAGGCATGCTGCTTTGTCATTCTGTTTATTTGTTCTTGTTCCTTTTGTTCTCATTGATGAGACTTATCAGTCTGCTGCAGTTCAGAATGCTAAATTGCTCAAGAAGGGCTAATTAAAGAAAAACATAAAAAGGATATAACAGAAGGTGGAGAACCTTTTCTGCTAAAACATTCATTGAGAAATTTACAACTTAATAAATTAAGAAATAGTGCAGAATAGGCAAACCAAAAAAATCAACAAGGTTATTGATACCATAAATTGTTTTTTGCTCCCGTCCAGCTATGATATTTTGGTAAAATGTTTGTTGCCTTAATTTGTACCAAAATCTAAGAAAGGAAGAAAAAGAATATAAAATTTAAGGTGGAATTTAGACCAAATAAAAGGGAGATTATTATAGAAGAACTAATTTTAAAAATGCAAAGCATTTACAAAGCAAAGTGGCTTCTCCAAGTATGCATCTACCAAAACAACCTCAAATAAAGACCTCAGTTTCTCTTTCTGTCTCTCAGATTTTGTCCTGACATTGAAATTTTTCCCCAAATCACCTCTCAACTCTAATATCAAAGTGGTTTTGTGCAAGAGCAGTCCTTAAACCTTAGCAATTTTTTATTTTATCCTGGCAATCTCCAGAATCACTTCAAGTGTCATGATTGACACGACAAATGCAGCCTTTGGGATGGCTAGACATTTGTGTCCACTGCTTCAGTTAAACTGACAGAAGTTCTTTAATATTTTTAGGCTACCTTCTCTCTGTAATGTTTTACTCAATTTATGCTCCCTAGATATGGAAAAACATACTTTTTACTCTCTCATCCCTATTAGCCCCTCTCCACGTGGTATTGCCATTATAATTATAGGAGTGAGTAGCACTTGATGACCACTATCTACCAATGACACTGAAGTTATCATATGGGGTTCACTTATTATTAGCCCAATCCCACTAATGACTGCATTGTCCCAGACAAACAGGAAGAAAAAATTATTCTAACACTTAAAATTCTGCAAACAGATTTAACTATGTGATTTACACTTATATTTAATAAACGTTTTATCTTTGAAAGTGGAAAGGGGAGCCAATGTGATTTCATTTAAGAAAAGATTAAAATAATATAATTGAAAACTAGAACTAACTTGGAATAAAGCCATTAATCTCCTAAAAGCCAACCTTTTTAAGACTTCATCTGAAAGATGTTCAAATCTGTGACAATTTTAAGTTGTATAGCAGCTTGTTTCAGCAGCAAGCAGCTAAAAGACTAAAATGCACAATTTCCACATTTAGTGGTCTCCTGGTTCTGTTGGAGCATTATTATACAGCAGTGTCCATATTTATCAAGTGTCTCAAAGTAGGAAAACAATCCTCATTGACTCAAAAAGCTCAGAATGACGTAAATTTGGTCCTGTTCTTACCTTTAAGAGTAAAAGCAATGTATCCATTTTCCTAAATTAGGACACTACTTCTGACTTTACAGGGATTCTACAGAGTTCGTGGGCTGTCCTCGCTCATTAGGATCTGCCCAAACATGGCATTCAGGCAGAGATTGGCATGCACATCCTAGGATACGCTGAATGTTTTGGATGCTAGACAACAATGAACTCATTAAAAGATATCAATTTGAAAGGAATGGAATAGTGTTTGTAACAAATCTTTTATGTCATATGATCATTCCATTTATGTGAAGCCATCCAAAGTTATCTGAACTGTATGTGCTGGCAAAGCATTTATTGGCCACAGGGACAATGTAGTTTTCCAATGGCAATAATTTGAGAATGCCAAAACCAACCATTTCTCGAATTTTGCACAAAATTTTAAATACCTTGTTGTTGAGTGAGGTACGACACGAGTCCCAAAATGGGGTGCCAACCAGGTCACCAGATTTAATATTGGTGCCAGCAATAACAGAAATAGAAATAACACTTAGTGGTGCAAAACCAAACAAAAAACACAAGGCTGCAATGCCTCTCTCAAACAGATCTGGGGTAGAGCTCCATCTTGCACCAAATGAGCAAAAAATGAGTCTATGACCAAATGAGACTCCACCTTCCAAGGGTGCCTCAAATTTATAGACCCAACATTGGGTATCTTCTTGGAGCTGTGGATAGAAAAAAATATCATTAGCAACAGTTCCCCCCACCCCCCCCTCATCCCAGGGTGGTATTTCTTACCTCAGATGAGCCCAGAAGGTGACCCTCTGACACATGTGGGACAGGCCTTAAAATGTGTGTGGTAATACACAAATTTATATATTTCCCCACCACTCCACATGAGGTAATGTTACAGCAAGCAGCATTCATGCAAATCACCACACACATAATGATCATTTCCCCAAGTGTGAAGGAGCACACGTACGTGAATCGCAAGTAATATCATAGGATCAATGCGCAAGTTGTTATGGATGCAGACTGTACTTTGGTGGCCAGCACATTACCCTGAAGATAATTGGAGACAGATGGGTGATGTCAGCAAAATGTCACACAGGCAAACTGAGCTACACATTTTACGAACCCCTGAAATATTCATTTTACACTTTATAAGCCCGGGTATGTTCAAGAAGGCAGGTAGAGACTCACATTGGATAGAGTCTTACAGATGATAAGAGAGGGATCATGAAGAAATGCATGACACATGACTCTGGAAGACAACTGGGAACACAGGAAGAGAGAATACAAATTCAGAAACAGCACCAGAATACTGTAGCTGTGGCTAGTTTCAGTAACAGTTACTTTACAGGGCATTTCTCATGTCAATAACAGCGAGAAGGTGATTTTCCTGGAACGGTTGTGGATCATTTATTGTTAAATACAGTAAACATATCCAATTTTGAGCTTTACTTTCATTCATTGTGTGTGTGTCTTGGTCGTTCTATCTTGATGCTTGTTACAATATTATTCTTGTTATTGTTGTGAAATGGCAACAATTAAATACAACATTGTGTAATATCCTATCTTATTATATTTTCCTTCTTTTTCTGCTACTTTCGACATTTTTATTATTATCTTTGTGAGGAAGCCTTAGTGTTAGTGTCAGAAAACTAAAAAACATTATTTTGAGCATTCTTTTACAGTTCGGGATGTTTTAAAGTTGTAACGTCAATCAGTCTCAAACATGAACTCATACTCCTTGCCAGGAGTAGGGGTTAGGGTGCTTCATAATTATTTCTCATGTTCTACTCTGGGTTGAACAAATTTTTATCCTGGTCAGACTTTTAGTGAAATTCCTAGGAGTAATTCTGACATGCTTGTTTTATGGGCACAAACATCTGTGTAGAGGGAACAACATAATGAGGAACATTACCAAGCGAACATAAGGATTAACTAATAGAAAATCACTACAGTGAATAAAGCACAGGAGTGATATGATCTTGCATTAGGTCATCATTGTAGCCATTGTCTTTTGGCTCTGGGCACTTTTTTCAGGGATACTTTTGAAGAGATTGTTAGTATAATCTAACTTTTGAGTAGTCAAAGGAATGAAAAAGCACCCATTTCAGAAAGAATTAGTTTTTAGTGCTCTATAGGCAAATGAATGATGGTTCTATTGTATAGGTTGTATGTGAAGTGCTTCTAAGGGAAGAATCAGACTTTGTGATGTTGAAAGTGAGGTAGCTGAGGTGTGACAGGAGTGACATTTGAATGTTTAAGGTGTTGTAGAGAACTGCTGTGGAGATCTACAGTTTTACTTCTCTTTTGCTGGGGAAATCTGACCTTCATGGAAGCCTGATTCTCTTTTTGATGAGTGTTCAGATATGCTATGGCTGTAGAGGCATTAAAGGTTTTGTTTTTTTTTGAAGATTATGATCTGCATATTAATGTAAATGGAATCAACAAAATAAATAGGATGATGCTTAGGGCATGTTGGACTTGGATTCTGTTTAGTAAACTTGTTAAATTACCATCCATTTATTTCCTGAGGGTATTTCATCTAGTAATTATTATTGAGAGGAGTCAAAGCCTATTTTGGCAGTGTTGGTTGAAGAGCTGTTCTCCCCGTGTCTGCGTGGGTTTCCTCCGGGCACTCCGGTTTCCTCCCACAATCCAAAGACATGCAGGTTAGGTGGATTGGCGATTCTACATTGGCCCTAGTGTGTGCTTGGTGTGTGGGTGTGTTTGTGTGTGTCCTGCGGTGGGTTGGCACCCTGCCCAGGATTAGTTCCTGCCTTGTGCCCTGTGTTGGCTGGGATTGGCTCCAGCAGACCCCCGTGACCCTATTCGGATTCAGCGGGTTAGAAAATGGATGGATGGATGGATGGTTGAAGAGCAGCAGCCAATCTTTTATGACGGTCTAGTCCCTTATTGCTACAACACTAAAATGTACTAACCAATTTACAGTCAACAGACAATCTAATGAATATTTCAAAATATTAAGCCTGCCTCTTAAATTCAAAATAACCAAGCTATGGGGAGGATAACCATTAGATGTTAAATGTATTATCTTTGATTCTAATATGAACTGTTTGAATCCTGTGACTAGACATGAGTTTCTTTTAAAGCTTGTTACAGCTATGCTAATATTGAAGTGGAAATGCTATCAGTCATTCCTGAATCTTTGAAGATGTGAAAAGGGCCAGTCGTCAACAAAATCAAGGCTGCATTTTAGAAGACTCTAATTTACCTGTATTTTGGGAACTGGCAGGTCTTATTGAACCATCAGTACAATGACTTGGATGATTATGGCCTGCTGTGAATGTGTGTTTGTACATTAGTGTGCTTGGCAATAGACTGGCAGAATGGTAGGAAGTAGGACATAAGGAACTTTCACAACTCGACATGATGTTATTTTGGAAGAATTAGGTGAGTAGGCTTGGTGAGCTTTGCTCAGTTAAATAGCTTCTTCTCATTAAAATGTTTCTAATGTTCTAATGAGGAAGTTCCTAACTTGCTCAAGTTCAGCAAAAATATGCTTTGTCCTCCCATAACTATGTATTGGGATATACAGGTTTGAAAAATGAATACATGATTTTGGGAGGTTGGAGCAAAGTGAATTCAGAAAGCAGGAGGTCATCTTCATTTTAGAGATTTCAGGTATTTGCTGGACTGCACCTCTCAATCTTCTTTTAACATTTTCCCTGTATATGACCTCACAATTCAGGATATGCTTAACTGTGCTGCAACCACGTCATAAATGAAAGGGGGCCACTGTATTTGTGGCTTTGAGACGATGGACAATATATTCCCTTGAATATTGCAATAAAAGAGATAAAAATGCTGACAACCCTGCATACGTTGAGTGTGTATTAAATAGTAAACATCAACACATATAATTTGCATGATTATGTCCTTAAATGTATGTATGCTCTTTACCTATATGTCTTATTTCAGATATCAGTTTTGGGTGAAATTAAAAGGACTGTCATAAAGTAACCTAAGAACAAATGTAGCAAAGAAATAATAGTGATATCAAATAAAAAAATTTTTTGTACTTTTAGATTAGTGAAAGCAGAAAACACTAATTATACTGATATGTCTTCTCTCCTTTTTATACATACACTTTTGCAAACCTTCTGTAAACTGACCAAGGCAGGAACTAAAGGTTATAAGGAAGAGTCTATAAAAGCTTACTTTTTACAGTATTGCCAAAGCCAGGCCTGTAAGTCACAGAGGAGGTTGCTGTAGAACAGGCACAGCTAATCTCTTTGAAGGCAGCTTCATCGTTTTAAAAGCTAGAAATGTATGCTTCATCTTATTTTGTTTTTCTTTTTGTTTTTGATGGTCATTTTTGATTGATTAGGTAATAAATAAACAGTAATCTATTGTTGCAATTATTTATTCTTTAAATGACTTCGCAAACAATATTTTGTGAGATTTTCTAATGTACATAAAAGCTTTTATTTAAAAATACATTTAATAATTTTTAGAAAGAATATTGCAGAACATTCAAGAAAAAAAGACACAAAAAAGAATGGATAAGTAGACTTGTGGAACAACTAAATTATTAATTGAACTAAGTTTTGTGCATGTTTCAATAAATGTTGAAAGGTACCACACCATATTGATGAACTGGTTATTATAGCGATTTAACCTCTGAGTGCAGTCCTGTTGGAATTCATCAAGCAGACTATCCATTGTATCTTCTTTTTTCTGATGAGTAGCTGCCTTCCTGTGCCTTCACAGCTTTTTTTTTAAGGTAAACTGACTTCGGAGATAAGCTAAGTGTTATTTTTCTCCTTTGGTTGAGTGTTTGTAGTTCTGTCCCACATTTGACTGTGTGCATGGAAGGGTCAGGCATTTAGTAAAGGCAGTGAAATAACATAACATAGCACACCATTCTTTATACTGCCTAATTTAGTTCAGGAATGTGAGCAGCAGACTGAGCAGCACTTAACACATGGTAGGAAATAATCCCTGAGCATGGCAGGCGTCCATCACAGGACACACACATATTGAAGCCAATTTGCAATTAATAATTAAACTATCTTTGGGGAGGTGGGAGGATAAACCAGAGTACCCAGACAAAAAATCCACAAAGATATCAGAAGAATGTGCAACCTCCATACAGTACAGACAATGCCTGGATATGGGAGTCAAACCTCATGCTGAATCTGTGAGGTGGCAGCTCTACACAATCCATTACCATGCAATGAGATAAAAGAACCATTTCTCTGAGAACATGTGGCCTGAGCAAAATACGAAGAGCTTCACAGTCAACATACTGATGGTCTTTGTAAGCCGGTTTAAGGTCAGTACAGTCTAATTTCCACTGATGCTAAACATATTGTCCAATAATGTTTTTTTATGTATAACTGAGCAATGTGAGTAGGAAAAGAACACATACTCAGGGAACATTTCGAGAACTCATTCTTGTCTACCATAGCTGAGAATTTTGTAAGGAAATTGCTCTAATTTTTAAAGAAGTAGGGATGTAGATAGATTTTAAGCTTTTAAAACATATAACAAAGATAAGGTACATGTGATCCTATGACATTTCATATGTCACTTAAACCAAGCTGATTAACATAAACTGTCTTCATTTTTTATAATCATTCATTCTCCAGGAATTGTTTTGTACTTATACGCATTGTTTAAGTTCACAAAAGATTATCATACAGTTGTATGTCCAAATAAAGCAAATGGAGATTAAAAAGCCAAAGAGTAAAACTAAAAGCCACTAAATGTATAACCTTAAGGACACTACAAAAATGGATTTGTTTGAATAAATGTATAATAATAATAATAATAATAATAATAATAATAATAATAATAATAATAATAATAATAATACATTTTATTTAATAGGCACCTTTCTTATCACTCAAGGTCACCTTTCAGTCTATTAAACAACAATAATAATAAAAAAAATAGGCCAATAAAATCAAATAGCAATAAGGGTACAGAAGTAGTAACAAACATCAGAGATAACTGGCTGTAGCAGTGGTAAATTCATAATTGGGATGCCAGTTTGAAAAGGCATGTTTTGAGAGCAGTTTTAAATTGTGTTATTTATTGTAGCTGAGAGATATGAAAGAGAAGAGAATTCCAGAGTTGAGGAGCGCTATGAGAGGATACTCGAGCTCCCATAGAACAGAGTTTGATGTGTGGTACAGAAAGTAAAACTGCAGATGAGGATCTGAGGGAGTGAGAGGGAGTGTAGGTCTATATGAGATCTGTGAGGCAGGGAGGAGCAAGACTGTGGAGAGCTTTAAATGTTAAGAGCAGTATTTTGTGTTGTATTCAGTAGTATACAGGGAGCTAGTGAAGTTGAAAGAGAATAGATGTATTATGTTCTGTTGATCTAAAACAGATAATTATCCTAAGGCACAATTTTGTATAAGATGTAGGTAATGGATATGTTTTTTAGGGATGCCAAATAGAAGAGTATTACAGCAATCTATACATGAAGTGGCTAAGTCAATACTTCAGTACTGAGTTGTGTAAGAACAGGACGAAGTCTAGAAATGTTTTGGAGATGGAAAAAGGAAGCCTGGGAAACATTATTTATATGGGATGAAAAAGAGAGGGTACTGTCTGATGCCCAGGCTCTTAAACTGGGAAAAGTTGTTTGTGATAGTGTTGTTAAGTAAAATGGATAAACAGTTAACTTTAGTGAATGTAGATTTAGAATCAATGATGAGTACCTCAGTTTTATTTCTATTTAATTGGAGACAATTGTGAGTCATCCATGACTTTATGTCTTGGAGACATGCCATAAGAATATTTGGAGGGAAAACAGAAGTGGATTTAGTGGATAGGTAAATCTGTTTGTCATCAACTTTACAATGAAATTTAATACCATGGTGTCAAAAGATATTACCTATCTGAAAATATAGATGAGGAAAAGAAGTGGCCCCAAAACAGAACCCTGCGGAAGTCCCTGCATTCTCTGACTTAAAGCCCTTTACTTGAACAAACTGCATCCTGTAAAATGAGGTAGGAAGAAAACCATTGATGGACAAGGCCACAGACTCCAAAACTAGCTGGATGTTTCAAATGTATTGGATGGGATATGGTGTCAAATGCGGAGGTGAACCAAGAAGTACAAGGATTAATAAGAGTCCCCTTGTCAGTTGCCCAGAGAAGATCATTTGTGATTTTGACCAGGGCAGTTCTATGCTGTGTTTAAGACAAAAGCCAGATTGAAACTGTTCAAAAAGGTTATTTTTTAAAAGATGGGACTGAAGTTGGAGAACAACAATCTTTTCAAGAATTTTTTTTGAGAAAATAAAAAGTTGCACCTATTGCAATATAAAAAAAACTTGAAATAACTAATGACATGAAATAACACAAATTAACGTTATTTTTAATCATAACTTGGAACTTTACGTTGAAACATTATAAATACAACGTAAGCATTGTTCATGCTCACAAAAGTAATAATAATGTTAGAAAAATGTCTTTAAAACAGATAATAGATGCTTTACCAGAGGCATATGATACATTTAATATATTATTACAAATGTTTTACATTACATGTTGTCACACATGCAGGCTATGGGAGTGGGTCAGTGGCTCTGCTGAAGAGAACATGTCAGGGATGCGTTATACTGAAGCACATGTACTAACCTCTCTTCTTCTAGCCCAAAAATGGAGGAGGACCCCATGGAAAATATGAAGTAATTTCTTGATCGAACCCGGAAGTCCTACACACCTCTGATCCTGTCCTTATACTAAACATTGTAGAGGACAGAGGTCAACAATCATTGTTTAACAGTGACTGCTAAAGACACTTGCTGACAGAAACATTTGGAAGAGCCATGATCAACATTTTAGTGCCTAACTTTATTTTCTCTATTTTTTGTTGTTAATACCTTATTAGCATTGCTGCTAATAAGTAATGATTTCAGGGAGACCCCCAACACTTTATTCTGCTGTGTATTGTTTTTTCCACAATGTGTAATTCTACATTGCATGCTTATTCTCAAATCTGAGATAATCCATTAAAGTGCATATTGTGGTTGACATTCTGGATGATGATTGAGCTATTTTATCATCAACACTCTTTTCGGTCCTTTCTCCTTCTACCCAGAAGCTTTACTTAAGAGAACTTGTTCACAGATATTACTTATATAAATCTTACAAAGTATATAATTATTAATAAATGTATATGTATGGTGTGGAGGGGTTTGTGTATGTCAATTGCTCTTAGCCCATTCCCAGAAACAGGCCTGGGAATAGTATTCAACAGCAAACATCTGGTAAATAGCTGACCTATACAGTCTGGTCAGGTTTAGCCTGAAAAGTATGGCACGGATCGTCCATGTTGGCTCACCACCCGCAAAATGAATTGTGAAGGTGTAATATCAGTCAGGTGATGGGTCTTGGCAATGACAACTCTATATTGTAATATGGAATGTAACTTCTCTAGTGGGAAAGGAACTAAAACTCATGTAGGAGATTGAAAATATTGCCTAGATATGGTCTCCTTTATGCAGATAAATGGCTCTGGAACCAGAATTCTTCATCATGGTTCTCTCTTTCTCTCTCAACACTCAGTTTTCACTTCAGTGGCAAGTCTGGGAAAATTCATAAGTCTCCAGCTGGATACTTTGTAACTATGGCTTATTTTACTAGACAGTCATCTCAAAGTGACTTTATGTTGCAAATATTGTAAATATACAAGTCACTACCTACTAGGAGAAAATCGAGAGGCAGATCAAGGATACACTGGATTGATTGTGTCTGTGTATTGTCCTCAAAGCATCTAGGCATTCCCAATAAGGACTGGAGGAAGTTTCTGGGGAAATGAAGGCAGTATCATCTAGCCCTGAATGTTTTTAACCCAGCCCTCAAGGAAGATCATAATAATAAATATATGAATAAATGTTGATTTTATTTAGTGTTGTGAACCACTTACAATGATGAAAGGTGCTTACAGAGCAAATAAGATTACAGTAAAAAAATTATATATATCAGACTCATGATTGTAATCCAAAACAAGACTGAACTTCTTTTAAATTCAAAAGGGAAGGGACATGGGAAAAAAAAATACTATGTAAATACAGTATTCAGTTTAAACTGTATTTCTGAAAGAAAATTCTATAATAAATGCTCAAAGAAAGAAAAGGTGGATTAAAAAACAAATTGAGGTGGAGTCATAAAGTTTATAGTCAGTATAAGCTGTGTAGCTAATCTTTTTAAAAGTTGTAACTCTACGCTTTATACAGAGGTAGCAGGACAGTTAGGCCTGCTAGGGAGTTGGTTCTGACTGCTTTCTGAGTAACTGGAAATATTACATCCAACATCTATTCAGGCAATAGATACAACAACAAAAAAAAAATAATATCCATGCAACAAGTGGTTTTAGATGAATATAGAAGTTAATAAAGGTAGCATATTCAATGAATTATCCTTATATTAACTGAGAACCATAACAAAACACTTTGCATAAAGAGTTAAATCTAAGGTAAGGAAGCATATATTAATTTTAGGACAGTAAAAGCCATACGCTTAGAGAGAAAAAAGGCTTAGGTTCACCTCACCATTTTCCCATCGGCTTCGCTTTTTAGGTCCTGCCTTCTACAGCTTAAAAAGCCAAGCGAGAAGCACGTTTGAAGATGCCGCTGTTGCCATGGAGCCCGTTGCTGTGTCAGTGATGCTGCTGTCAATCAAAGCGGAGGGGCGGGTTTCAAGTCGGCTCAGCAATGAGCTTGGACTGTCTCTCTCAGAGAGGCGCTGCATCCCCGGGTGCGGAGGCTCAGTATGCAGTGCCGAGTTGGGGAATTTATTGCATGTAATGCATTCGGACATATGCTGCAGATAATGGAGCAAGAGAAGAAGACAGTGAGAATATATAACGGAAGGGAAACTGTCCCACTCAGAACAATTTGACCTGCTGCATGTCTTTGAGGAGGCAGGTAAGATGTCGACCTCTGTCGCGTACTTAATACTGCTATTCATGCTAAGTTTTCAAGCTTCTAGGAACTTTTCCGAACTTGTAGACAAATTTATACACGTGTGGGAAGTCCTGGTAACTGTTGTGAGGCACTGAATGTGTAGGAGCTTTCTTGTTGAGGGATATCCAAAGAGACCTTAAAGAGCGAACGAAAGCTAAAATTCGCAGGGCACAGGACAAATAATTAAACGGGGTGCCCGTCTGAAGTGCTGAACAACTACACAAAGCCGCGATTACTCAGCCATGAAATTCGGTTGGAGTGCAGCATCCGTGCAATCCTTGAATGATCAGGCAGGTTTCCTTAGTGTCTACGGAGATTTTTTTACTAGGAAAGTCTTTCTTACTCATAATATTTGTCTCGCCTTCATTAAAACAGGATGCAGATTAAGAGAAGATAATATATATCTTGAGAAGTCAAGTGGAGAAAGGAGAAAGAAAGTCAAAGGGTGGTTATCATAAACTCTTACAAAGCTAAGTCACTCTTCTAAGCATATACAGTATATGGAAACAGTTAAACACTTTAAGAGTTAATTTAACACTAGAGATTTTGCAATGTGAATGTATAATGGATGGAGAGTGAGGACCTGAAAGACTATATTGTGGATGGGGACATGCACATATTGTCATGATAATGAATAGGTAAGGGGTGGAGAAAGAAAGACGGGGATTTAGGCTTTAAGAATATAGCACACAGATGTTTGGAGAATATGCCCATGGAGTGCCTATCCCAGCACAAGCTGGTCCTAAATGCAGCAGCAGTCAATCGCAAGACACCCTCATTCACACACCCACATTCTTCTTACCAAGAAAATGCAGTGTAAGGGTATCTGAGACTGAATACTAGTGCAAAAGTGATTGAATAATGTAACAGTTTGAGGAAAAGGCAGACCAGAAATATATAAAAAATAAGTGAAACTGAAAGACAAGAAAGAAGAAAGAAAATATTATAAGGTAAGGGCATGAGAAGGAAGGTGAAAAAAGAATAAAAATGGGTGATGAGGCTAAGGAAGAAATAGCGAGTGTGAATTAAAATAGAAATAAATATTAAGTCAGAGAAGAAGGGAGAAGAACCAGAAAAGGCAAGACAGATAAATGGTAGACAAAAAACATGAAAGAGATTCCTTAAGCAGCCTCTAACAAACTTACACAAACAAATAGTGTTATACCAGTCTCTGATATAATTTTTATATTGTAGGTGATAGATATAGTATCTGTCAATAGATACACTGTATGTGTCTATCTGCCTGTCTGCTTACTTGCTTGCTTGTGTTGTAATTTACCAAAGGGATGGCTAAAGCCAGTGCTGATAGTTAATTTTATATATATATCAACAAAACATTTTAATGAATTGATGAATGGTTAGAAAACAATGTTATTTAACTCATAATGATTATTTATTTTATTATATTCTTTGGTGTTTCCCTTGTTATGATTCATGTTTTTGATATGAATGTTAACTGTTGTGCCTCACTACCATGTTTTGCTCTGCAAAGAAAACGTTTAGAAAAGGCGGGCTACTTTTTAGTTACTCTTTCAGAAATGTATATGTTTGTGCCATTTTAAAGTGAATAAGAAAAGAGAAAATTGTTACATATTCCCCTTTTTAGTCTGACAAATACATTTCCAGTAAACACATTACTGTAAATAAGAGTATGTAGAGGGCTGAAGGTGCTGTGCCTTATTTTCACAGTCAGGCCATTTCAGTTTCTGCTCTTGGCCAATCTTTGGTGCGTATGATTTGCCACAGTAGGAGGTGGACATGAGCAAATGAACCTGCACTGTGGGCAGATTGTTGGTGGCATCACTGGATGTCATGGCCCGAGTGAAGTGTTCTATTCACTATGTTTTCATCCTCTTTTCTAAATTAACTGAGGTGTGTGTGTGATGATGGGGGACCCAAACTGACCTTGCACTAATGAATAGTGCCTGTGTAGGGGGCATTGGGGGAAAGGCCAAATGAACAGCAATCATCAGATAGCTGGTGTTGGAGAGAAGTATTTTTTTCCTGATGTATCTGTAACTCTTCTGTACATTTCCATCTTAGCAAATTGTGAACGAAGCATTTGATTATGAACACAATTTGATATTTAGAAAGATAAACAGAAATCCAATGTATTTCATACAGTACCAGTATCTTGTCTTGAAGAAATCCTATACTACAACCAACTCTGTCTGGATAGGCCTGGGCATATTTTTGGCCAACAATTCGATGAAGTGAAATAATGGATGTAGCTCCGAATAAGTTAGCTTTTAAAAGGACACTTCATGATTGTTAATGTGCAGCTGATTAGAAATTGTAGACAGTGGTGAATGTGTCTTTATGTCCAAGTGTCTGGCCCTGGTTAAAGGTGAAAATATTTTCAGAGGGGCTACATAAAATCTTGCACAAGGATGAATTATTACATAATTTATAATTTAATTGGGAAATGACTATTCATCATTCAGGCTCAATTTGTTCTCTCCTTAATTCATGGCCTTATTCATCTGATGATATGTAAAAGCAGGAAGATGAATGTATAGGTTGGCCAGTTAGGTACAGTATTCCTTTTGTCCCTTTTCTGTCTCGGTCACATGTACCAGATACATTTCTCTGGTCATGAATAAACTGCTTAGACTCCATGCTGGAAGATAATGCTTCTCTGCTCCATAGTTGTAGAATGTGCATCAACTTTCTTTTTACACATTAAATTATCCCGCCCTAATCCCTTCTGCACTGATTCTTGTATAAGAAATATTATAACCTACATACATTTGTCTGAATTCTGCTCCTGTGGCTTCATTACCATGTTCCCACTTAATTCATGAACCTTATACTTTTACCCTGTTCTAGTAAACTATAAACATTAGTACCCAGGTGTTTTGAATGGTATCTCAGAAACCACCCTGTGTCCTAAATATTTTCTACTCTGTATTAGCCGAATCTGCCCTCAGACAGATTTCTACATCCCACTGTTAAGAATATAAAAAAGGTGACTCTATGTCAGTAAATAAAAAGTCTCTTCTGTCCTTCTCTTGAATGTACCTCTTTAGCTGTATTCTACACATTTTATTCATAACACTTTAATACCCCACTGCACTCCCTTGGCCTCAGTTTGCTTTCCTCTGATCCATTTTGTAAGTAAGAGGCTTTTGTCCAATGTCTTTCCTAAATCTTTTCCTTTGCTTCAGTCCATTCAAAAATACCACTGACCACATTGCTTCTGGTATCTGCTGTGTTCTAGTCGATCATAGCCTTCAGCAAATTCTTGAATTGTCTTTCTGCATTCTCTTATTCAGAGTTGGCTCTTAATAACAACATATAAAATAGCATTCTCAAAATCAGTTAATGCAACTCATAGTCTTGATGGATTGGAGCCCATCCTAAAAGCATCAGGTTAAGCAGGAAACAGCTCTGGACTTGGCACCAGTCTATCATGCTCACAACCACCCACACATATACACATGAGTTCCAAGTTAGTCTAATATGCACATTGGAAATGTGGGAGAATCTAAGTATTGGATTCAAATACAGATTCATTTATGAAGAAGTGCTAACCATGTGTCAGCATGCTGCCCTTGTTGATCATAACATAACTCTGCAGCCTTCTTTTGTAAATCAAGCCTTAGCATTCTAGGAGAGTATTAAACACCAATCTTCACCCCTTCCTCTTGATCTGTCCAGATGGTTTCATTCTGGTAAAGAATTCTTCCTATCTTTCTTGAATATGACCCTTATTGTATTCTGCACTTTCTTTTCCAACTTTTGACCCATTGCTTTTCTACCAGTGTGTAACACTGTTCTGTTACAACTGCTTTCATAATCTACTTCTTTAGCTTTGTTTAAGCGTGTAATACTCTTCTGAAATCCTATTTTGTGATATTAACTTTATTGCTTTGTTTAAGAATGTATTATCCCCTGTACATCTGTTTTGTTAATATGCTCATAAGTATCTATGACATTACTTAATGTACCCCTGCACCCCTGTTCCCCAGTCTGTTGCATCACCTCTGTAACCAATTTGACCTGACTCCTTCCCACCATCGGCATTCCAGCACTTATAGGCCTGTCTCTTGTACTTTAAAGCACTTCAATTAAATTCTCTTTTAGCATTCCTCTGACTTGCCTGCTGAGGTATAGTGTTTTTTGAAAGCATCTGTGGTAATTGAGTCTGTTTTAGCCTTGTGTCCATTTTGTTGCTGTTCTGTGAACATTTTCTAAACCCTAACTCATTATGAGGTGAGTAGATCTATATGCAGTCCTCCCAGTGAGCTCACGGAATTGAGTTACATAATTTTGCTATGGCCATTTCAGATTTACTCCTCACTTCCTCTCTCTCTCTCTCTCTCTCACGATCTCTTTTTCTTTCTTTTACTCACTCAATGTTTAAGAATGTGTGCTTTCAAGCTTATTGTAAACAAACTCTTCATAATTGTTTCTGCTGTATGTTAGGTATTTAATAAGCTGTTTACTCTTAATAAAACAGATGTCTTAAAATAAGAGTAACAAGAATTGTAGATTAGCTCATGCATCACTTACTCTCCATCCAGGATTAAATTCCAGATGTCCTAAATAGTTTTATGATGATTTTATAATTTAAATAATAATTTTAACTCTATTATCATTTTCTTTATTTTACTGCAAAGATAAACTACATAACACAGAAACATATCAAACAATGGTATGGTAGTTTGCAAAAGTCACCACCAGATGGAGCTGTGTTACAGATGAATATTACACTCCTAACTACAGACTGGAGGTGAAAGTCAGTTAAATGTAATTCTTTATTCCTGACTATCCTTTATGTTATTATGCATTCCTTGCAGTAAGTGGGGGGTTTGTATATTTTATGGTCTTAGTATCTACTAGGATTGTTCTTGCACATGTTTTCATTTTTGGATTCTAAAAGTTAATAAGTTTTCTATCACTCAAATAATATTTAGCTTTAAAATTCCTTGCAGTTTTTCGGCTCGAACCTGTGCCTGGAGGAATATACAGATTCAATACATTATATATGTGCCTGCTGAATGTTGTTGGGAAAAAAAGAAAATTGACTACTACATAGATTTCAGTTTCTGATAAGATTCTGTGTCCATGTTCATCCATTTTCAGACTTGAATTGTAGAACTAAGCCTCTTGGTTTTGAGCACAAGACAAAAGAAAGCCCTGGACAGAATGCCAGTGTTCAGTTTACATGGTGTATATGTCATGGAGATGTGAGAGAAAAAGGTGGAGTACTAAGAGAAAACTCATGCTGGAAGAATGTGTAATCTCCACACTGACAGTAATTTGAACTCAGAATCCCAGAGCCATGAAGCAGCACTGTCGCCAATGCACTATGACACCTCTCATTTCTATTTAATATACAAGTATATTTATTGGCATGGTATATAACATCGCATCCTCTCCTTTCATATTTAATGTGAGGTTTCTCGTATCTTCCTCAATTTCATTTGTTAGAGTGGTAACATTATAATATCTAAGATTATTTTCAGGTCTTCCATCACAATCTGGCTTCTTGTTTTTCAATTTAGCCTCTCATAAAACTTGTTTAATTGAAAGCCGTTAAAACTCAGTTTGATGAGTGATATTTAGCTGAATGCTTTTTGTCAAAAGTTTTTATGCTGTTGGGATATGTGAGCCAGATAATCCTAAACGCAAAGAGAATACAGGTAACAGGGCATTTTACCTGCTATTTATACCAGATGTTTACATGTGGTTTGTTCTGAATGTTGCTTCTTGGCTATCACGGGTGTCTAAGATGATATTGGGGAACCCTGGTTGTGACTGACAAAATTAAATTCAATAATATGTATTACAAAGATCTTTATGTAATTAGTTTTCATTTCCAGCTGTCTAGATGACATTGCTGCACTTCTACTTGCATGTAGTGTGAAATTCTTGCTTCTTTAATCTGGACTTTTTCATTTTAAAATAACTATGTTTTTGGTTATATTAATACATTTTTCCAACTTTATTCAACTGTTTTTTATTTTACTTTTAACAAATTTACATGAATGATATACTTTCACAGTGTTAGTTCTGATTCAATTTGAATCTTCTGTGGTAGCTTTTGTCACAAAATAATAATAAACCTGACTTTTATCGCTGTGATGTACTTCTTAACCACAATAATGCATCAACTGCTTTTTCTTGTTTCACTACATTTTGGTGGAATAAAATTAACATTTACTAAGATGTACAACTAGTCTTGCTACCACAAAATTGAATAAAAATATTTCCTAATGAGATATTGGAAGTGCATTTAGGACTGAAACCAAAAAGCTCTTCATCCAGCAAAGAATTATGGGCATCTGAAGCAAACTGATAAGTCATATAGTTGAAGCAGAAACCTTGACAGCCTTTAAAAAGTGCCTGGATGAGATTTTGGGAGAGATTAGCAATTGGCTAAACCAACGAGCTTGATGGACTGAGTGGTCTGCTCTCATTTGTCAACTTTCTTATGTATGTTCTTGTGTACATTCAATGAGATGTAAGATGTAAGCACATCCTCTACATTTTGTTTCATAGTGCAGTTGGCTTTCATTCAGAACAAGGCAGAAATTCCTCAAAAATATAATTTACTACAGCCATTCCCTTATTCAGAGTCTTGTGGTGATGAAATGTGGAATTAGTCCAACTTCTTATGCAAGCTATGGAATAACTACCTATGTAAGTTGTCTGTTTTTTTCGTTGTGAGATTGTCCTTTCCTGTTAGCATTTTGTTTTGGGGTGACTGGTGTTATATATCCGTATTTTCTGTATACGTTTTAACACAAACAAATTCCACAGGGTGATGAACAACAGGAACACTTTATTTTACAAACTGAACGAAACGCAAACGCTATTATGCTTCTCACACACGTGCCTCTCTATTGCTTCTTTCACACACACTGCTCTAAACTCCACACCCCCTTATTTATATTACACATGCGCACACAACCATTTCCTTTACCATATAATAACATTTACAAATGAAGATGTATACATAACACTCCTCCCCCTTAAGTTTAACAGGTAATTTTTTTTTTTAAACATATTCTATATTCTATACACATTCCACCTCAAATTTTACACAGAGGTATTATACAGACAGAATACAGGATGAAAACTGTCGCCCCCAGTCCTTAACCCATAGTTCAAGGAATTATTTGGCCCTTATCCTGAGAACTGAATTCCTATCAAAACCTCAATGTATTAAGTCAGCTTCTTAATAACTGAGTCTTTGTGGAGGCCTTCTCTCCCTAAATGGATAGCTCTTCTCTTTTAAAAATGTAGAGGAATCTGCTTCTTCCATTTCAGGAATTGGTGCATTCCCTTCATCTAAATGAACACTGTCCAGAGGTATGTTCTCAGTGTTGTGTACCTTGGAAGCGTCTATCATAACTGAGCTGCTTTGGCTACTTTGAGTTCCTGAGGCAACTGCTTTTGGTCCATCTAATGAAAGTGGTGAACTTAAAATCATGGGTTCCACGTTTCCACTATTTGCCACACTGGCTTCATCTTTCCG
This sequence comes from Polypterus senegalus, assembly GCF_016835505.1. Classification (NCBI taxonomy): domain Eukaryota; kingdom Metazoa; phylum Chordata; class Cladistia; order Polypteriformes; family Polypteridae; genus Polypterus; species Polypterus senegalus. The sequence continues at coordinate 179,142,896 of NC_053155.1, read as the reverse complement.
TAGATGATCCAAGTGGACTCGTCTAAGTTCTCCATTTACATTGACTACAAAACTCCTTGGCCCTTGTTTTCTGCAAACATGTCCTCTAATCCATTTTTCTTTCCCCCCTTTCCAGTTTTTTACCCAAACTACATCATTCTGTGAGATGTGACGTTCCATACATCCGGATTTGTCATGAATGTGTTTTTCATGGTTTTGTTTATCTGTTATTGTTTGTTCCATGTTTGGTTTTAGCAGGGAGAGTCTAGTTCTAATTTCTCTTTTTAAAACAGTTCTGCAGGTGAATGACCCGTGACTGAATGAGGAGTGCTTCTATACATTATCAGAAAGTTTGCTAAACGGTGTGATGTGTCTTGGCACCTTCCAACACATCCTTTTCAAGTGCCCTTTTCAAAATGTGTACACTTCGTTCAGCTGCACCATTTGTAGCTGCATGGTATGAAGGAATCAAAGTGTGTTTAATGCCATTTGATTGTATAAATCTCCTAAGTTCTTCTGACACAAACTGTGGTCCATTGTCCGATACCAGCTCTTCCGGAATTCCATATGCTGCAAATAATATTCTCAAAGTTTCAATTGTCAGGGTTGTTGTTAGCCTAGTCAGAGGGAAAACCTCAAGCCGCTTAGAATGGCTATCAATAAGGACTAGAAAATACTGCTGGTCTTTCTCAGCAAAGTCCACATGAACTCTCTGCCATACTCTAGTAGGCCATTTCCAATAGTGCAAAGGGGCAGGTGGTGGCTGGTTACGTACTGCACAACATGCATCACACTGATTTACTTTTTTTTCAATTTCACTGTCCATATTTGGCCACCATAAATAGCTTTGTGCCAAAACTTTCATTCTGCACATTCCCAGGTGTGATTCATACAATTCTTTAAGTAATTGCTCACGATACATGGGTGGTATAATTACTCTGCGACCCCAAAGTACACATCCTTGCTCAGTTGAGAGTTGATGCCTCCGAATAAAAAAAGTTGCAACAGCAAATTTTGCACCTTATCTGGCCACCCATTTAAAGTTAAATCAAGCACTTTAGATAATATTGGATCATGTTTGGTTTCTTTTGCAATATCAGTAGCTTTTACAGGAAGCTCATTTGTGTTAGACAATGTCCAAATGTCTGCAGTTTCTGCATCTACGTTTTCCCTTTGCTGCTAAGGTAATCTTGATAAAGCATCAGCATTGCTATGTTCTGCAGATTTTCTGTACTGAATGTCATAGTTATATGCAGACAGAATGACAGACCACCTCTGCATTCTAGCAGCAGCTAAGGTAGGTACTGCTGTTTTAGGACCTAGAATCGACAACAGAGGTTTGTGGTCTGTGAGCAATGTGAACCTTCGGCCATATAAATATTTGTGAATTTTTTTTACCCCAAAAATCAAAGCTAATGCCTCTTTTTCGATCTGGGCATAGTTTTTCTCACTAGAGCTTACCAACTGACTACCATCTTTATTTATTGTTTTTTAATATTATTTTTTCTACTCTAGGGTACCTTGTCTATTTAATTATGCGAAACATATTCCAAGAATATGCACTTAGTGGCTGGCATGCCTCTTTTGTGATTCCAGAAGGTATATGAGATTGTCACACATTTATCCAGAGGTGAGTGACAATAAAAACCTGAATGGGAGTATGGATAGTGAAATTAATCTAGTTTCAAATAGTGAGACAGCCAGTTCACAATGCTGGTTAAAACTAAGGTGTTTCCCCTGTGACATAAAAATAAAAATAATAACGTATGCTAATAGGACATTGATCAAATGATTTTTTTTCTCAAAAGTGAAAATGGGGGCCCGGTGTCTATTCACAAATTTCTACATATTTCTGAGTGAAGAGTATCTGTTAAGTACACTTCCCCACCATTTCCACTGGGATCCTATGATTCGTATATTTTTTCTTGAAATACTGTAGTGTCTGGTGGAATAATTAATGAAGAAACTGACTGACGTTCCATGCAAATCAGGGCCTCTTTAGGCCAAGAGATGCAAGTGATTATGAGGACATGAAAGGATGAATCAGCAGTTTTCCAGTTTGGGTAGATATGCAAATAACCTTTGAATAAAAAGGGGATGCAGCAGGAGATATGGGGTCTTTTTTGAAATGTGGAAGTTGTTGTAAACAATGTAGAGAGAAAATGAGTAGGGAAAAGCTAACTAATGCTAAAATTATGCTAATAAGAAAGCCAAGGGAAGAGGTGCTTTAGATTGTAATGCTGGAAATGGCAGTAAGAGCAGGCAGGCTGGTTGGCATGCCATGGGGCCAGAACATGAGAGCAGTGAGGATGGTGTCCCTCTAAGGCTGCAACACTGGGTGTATGTAAAAATAGTTAGTTTCTTCCTTTGTGTTTTTTGTGTTAATAAAAAGTCAACAACTCTATCTCCTTTGTCAATATTTTCTTCCTCTGGATATTTGCATCCCAGGTCATATAAATTTCTAAAACTGGAAGTTAACATCTATTGCTTTGATTTTTCCCCTTTTTATTTAAAAAAGGTTATTTATGCGGTGTTCTGACATTCACTGCACATCTCATTAATTTACCATGTCACTAACAGTGTATTGAATGTCACCATTATCTTTTAAAAGTATATTTTTTTAACATTTTAAAAATATTAAATAAGTATATTTTGCCAATGTAAGCATTTCCTACCTGTGTTAGCTATTTATTCATAAAAACATAAGGCAGGATGAAGTATTGCCTTCACAAAAAGAAATAAAAAGAAAATCTCTAGAGTACAGTCAGGCACATTGGTCTTCTCTACATAACACACCTGCAACTTTACTTTTTACATCTGAAAATGTAAATGGAAGAAAATATGATATGCAGGTGATAATTGTTTAAAGGAACTGGTATTATTCCTTCAGCATTTTTGAGCAAAAAGGCACACACTGTAGCAAGGTGCAAATGTCTTTCAAAATGAACTTAACAGCCTGGTGACAAATTCAAAGGACACAATGTGAATCCCATTTTTAGATTTTGCTTTTTTAATTTGATGAATTACTAATTTGTACCTGTCTGATCTAGTTACATTATCATTATATTTAGAAATGTATAGATCAGACATTATTTAACCACTGAGACTTTTATTTTTATCAAAGGTTAATAAAGTTGCTAGCTTTCTAAAATTCAATGTAAGCATAAGAGAAGTGAACTGTGAGTTGAACAGCAGAACAGCAGGCAATGAGGCTATGTGCATCCTAAGCAGAATACTTAAGGCTTGATTAATAATAGTTAAGAATGTATAAAGAAGACAATTAGCACTTGTTATCTTATTATTTGTTGGTTTTGAGTGAAAACAATTACTGTATAGTAAGTACCTTTCCTGAAGATGCATTTTAATATTCTTCTATACTAATTTACCAGAGGGTTGTGTCATTGATTCTGATGTTTGTATGGCAAAGTAAATACTTAATACCTCCTTGGAAAGTGATACTTTAATAGAGATTTTTGTGGGATAATAGTTATTTTGCAAATGGTAGCAATTTTTCAACAGGTGAGCTTGAGTGTTGCAGTGTACTTAATGGTTAGGAGTTGCCATTCAAACTAGCAGCAAAGAAAATAAATACGCAATACTTAAATCTAGCAGTCAGTCCATCTCTACACAGTGTCTGATAAATACAATGGATAATTTTTTTGTTTATTACACTTATTTATACTCAGTAAACTTTGATTTCCTGAACTGATGACCAATTTACATTCTCATGCAGCATCACGTCACATTTACATTTAAGTTTATTTACACTGTTAATTCCTGCTTAAAATGACATGTTTATGAACTGTTCACCATGTGTAAGTCCTTCTGGGTGATGAGTGGTTCTGATATTTTCTTACAGTCCCCAGCCCAACTGAATTTAAAGCATTTGTAATTACAGTTAAGCATATATAGAAGATATGAGCTATATGTTTCCAAATTTGCTGGAAATGTCTTTTATTGGGTAATACAGCAGGATGACAACAGTATATGATTGGAAATTAATTTTATGATTAAAGATGGTATCCATAAACCATCATTGACTTCTTCTAGCACTCAATATCTAACAGAAGAAAGTATTTTCATTGGTTTTAATTGCACATTTTGAAACAATTTTGCAAAGTAAACCAAAGAATAGTGCCATCGCCAGTTAGTCAACAGTTTTGATTATGAGAAAGGGACATGTAACATAACATTGTCTGTGGTCTACGAGCTAGAATTCATGTACATTCTTTAAATTACATCATAAACATACAGTATACTGTATATGAGTCTGGACTGGGGGGTATTTTTAATTGTGTGTTACTCGTCCAGAGTTAGGTTCAGAATGTTTTGTGGATGACTTGAACATAGTAACTGAAAAGGTGAGAATAACTGGGAAGCTTGCCACTCCTTTTAAGGTACACACCTTTGTGTGACCTTCTGGAGTAACTTTTTGAGGGGGCCTCCAAGCTTTACAGTATATACCTTTGAGTTTCACCAAGTCTAAATTTGACATTGCAAGTACCCACTTCTATACAGCAAATTCAAGGTTAGGTAACCTTTAGTTCATTGCTGTTTAACTTGTTAATCATTTATCAGTATGAAGCTTTAGGGTTACACACTGTAGTAAACATTTGACTATATATGCAGGGCTCGAAATCCGCCATAGGATTGCGGGTATCCCACACAAATTAAATAATGCCCAGAAGTTCTAATTTCTAATCCAAGAATCTGTCACATTTATTTTTTTGGTAAGTAGTCTTTCTTGATTGTTGCAAGACTAGTCAACATCTTTTTAAAAAGTCCATTATATATTAGTGTTGAAGTTTTTATGTATTAATTAATTAATTTATCTTTTTCATTGTCTATGGTTTGTTAAGCTAAAATGTATTGAATATGACCTCTTTGATACAGTTTGTCTTGACCAGACCACAGAGCTGCAGAACGGAGCAGCAGGAGCCAATGAGGCTTGGCACGAGGTGCCTTTTGGTTAAACTGAGCTATGGTTGAAACTCAACTAAACATTGTTAAAGTGAAGGCTAAAACAGGCTGAAATATATTCTTATGTTAAAAATAAATACAAACATTCCAGAAATTAATTTTTGTGAAGCTGTATTCAGGTTCATTCCTATTTGTTTGATGAACCAACAACTGCCAATTTGTAACTACACTGAGACATGTAATCGTCATTTCTTTAAAATGTTTATGGTGAGCCGACTGCCTATAAACCTGAATTCAGTGGCACAAACAAATAAGAAATAATGCTCAAGAACACCCTTTAAAAAAATTGATTGCTGATATACAGTCAGATCTGTAACTATTTGGACAGTGACACAATTTTCATAATTGTGGCTCTGTACCCCACCACAGTAGATTTGAAACAAAGCATCAAGGGGTTTTACAAAAATATTGTATGAGCTATTTAGAAAAGACAGAAATTTTTATACATGGCCCCCTGTTTTCAGAGGGCTCCAAAGTATTTGGACAAACTAACATAATCATAAATATAATGATCTTTTTCAATTATTGACTGAAAATACTTTATGGTCAATGACTGCTTGAAGTCTGGAACCCATGTCTTTCTCCAAATGCTGGGTTCCCACCCTAGTATGTTTTGGCTCATTGTCTGTCTGTACCATGAAGCATCGTCCTATCAATTTTCCAGCAATTTGCTGACTATGAGCAGATTGCATTGGTCTATACATTTCAGAATTCATCCTGCTACTTTTGCCAACAGTCATATCATCTATAAACACTAATGACTGACTTTCACTTGCAGCCATGCATGATCATGCCATAAAACTGCATCTACCATGTTTCACAGATGATATGGTATGCATTGGATCATGAGTCGTTTCTTCTCTTCTCTTTCCAACATTCTGGTATATATTGATCTTAGTTTCCCTTGTCTAAAGAAAATTGTTCCAGAATAAGACAGACTTTAAAAAAAAGTTTTTTCTAGCAAAGTTTAATAAGTCATTCCTATACTTCAGGTTTAGATAGATAGATAGATAGATAGATAGATAGATAGATAGATAGATAGATAGATAGATAGATAGATAGATAGATAGATAGATAGATACTTTATTAATCCCAAGGGGAAATTCACATACTTCAGCAGCAGCATACTGATAAAGAACAATATTAATTTAAAGAGTGATAGCAATGAAGGTATAACAGACAGACAATAATTTTGTATAATATTAATGTTTACCCCCCACCCTGGGTGGAATTGAAGAGTCGCATAGTGTGGGGGAGGTACGATCTCCTCAGTCTGTCAGTGGAGCAGGACAATGACCAGTCTATCGCTGAAGCTGCTCCTCTGACTGAAAATGATCCTGTTCAGTGGATGCAGTGGATTTTCCATTATTGACAGGAGCTTGCCCAGTGCCCGTTGCTCTGCCACACATGTCAAACTGTCCAGCTCCGTGTCTACAATAGAGCCTGCCTTCCTCACCAGTTTGTCCAGGTGTGAGGCATTCCTCTTCTTTATGCTGCCTCCCCAGCACACCACAGTGTAGAAGAGGGCGCTCACCGCAACTGTCTGATAGAACATCTGCAGCATGCAGATGTTGAAGGACGCTAGCCTTCTAAGGAAGTATAGTCGACTCTGTCCTTTCTTACACAGAGCATAAGTATTGGCAGCCCAGTCCAATTTATCATCCAACTGCACTCCCAGGTATTTATAGGTCTGCACCCTCTGCACACAGTCACCTCTGATGATCACGGGGTCCATGAGGGGCCTGGGCCTCCTAAAATCCACCACCAGCTCCTTGGTTTTGCTGGTGTTCAGGTGAAGGTGGTTTGAGTTGCACCATTTAACAAAGTCTTTGATTAGTTTCCTATACTCTTCCTCCTTCCCACCCCTGATGCAGCCCACAATAGCAGTGTATTCTGTAAACTTTTGCACATGGCAGGACTCCGAGTTGTATTGGAAGTCCGATGTATATAGGCTGAACAGGACCAGAGAAAGTACAGTCCCCTGCGGTGCTCCTGTGTTGCAGACCACAATGTCAGACCTGCAGTTCCCAAGATGCACATACTGAGGTCTGTCATAAGGATAGTCCATGATCCATGCTACCAGATATGAATCTACTCCCATCTCTGTCAGCTTGTCCCTAAGAAGCAGAGGCGGGATGTTGTTGAAGGCGCTAGAGTGTCCAGAAATATAATTCTTACAACACCACTACCTTTGTCCAAGTGGGAGAGAGATCGGTGTAGCATATAGATGATGGCATTCTCCGCTCCCACCTTCTCCTGGTATGTGAACTGCACAGGGTCGAGAGCGTGGCGGACATGTGGCCTCAGGTGGTGAAGCAGCAGCCGCTCCATGGTCTTCATCACATGTGACGTCAGAGAGACAGGCCGGAAGTCGTTCAGCTCACTAGGATGTGATACCTTTGGGACTGGGGTGATGCAAGATGTTTTCCAAAGCCTCTGGACTCTTCCCTGTTCCAGGCTCAGGTTGAAGATGCGCTGTAGAGGACACCCCAGCTCCAATGCACAGGCCTTCAGCAGTCGTGGCGATACTCCATTTGGACTTGCTGCTTTGCTGGCACAAAATCTCCTCAGCTCTCTGCTTACCTGGGCTGCTGTAATTGTGGGTTGTGGGAAACTCTCTCCTATGTTGGTATCAGCAGAAGAATGGGTGGAGGGTGCAGTACTCCGAGGTGAGAGTGGATTAGCGTGGTCAAACCTGCTGAAGAAGTTGTTCGTCTGGTTTGCTTTCTCCATATCTCTCTCAATGGTGGCACCCCGCTTTGAACTGCAGCCAGTGATGATCTTCAGCACATCCCACACTTCCTTCATGCTGTTATTCTGCAATTTCTGCTCCAGCTTTCTCCTGTACTGCTCGTTCGCCACCCCGAGCTGGACTCGGAGTTCCTTCTGCATGCGCTTGAGCTCATCCTGATCACCGCCTTTAAAATCCCTTTCTTCTGGTTCAAAAAGCCCTTGATGTCACTTGTAATCCGTGACTTGTTATTAGCATAGCAGCGTATAGGTTCTTACTGGAACTACAATGTCCATACAGAAGTTGATGTAGTCAGTAGTACAGTCAACAACCTCCTCAATGTTCTCACTATGTGACCCCTGCAGGATATCCCAGTCTGTAGATAGATAGATAGATAGATAGATAGATAGATAGATAGATAGATAGATAGATAGATAGATAGATACTTTATTAATCCCAAGGGAAATTCAAAGTTCCAAAGTAGTCTCTCAGAGCCTGCTCTGCCTCAGGGGACCATTTCCTGAATGATCGTGTGGTTGTAGGTAGCACCTTCACTCTTGGTTTGTAGTGAGGCTGAAGCGTGATCTGCTTTCCCAAGCGCAGGCAGTGGGGTGGCGCTGTATGCATCCTTAACGTTTGCATACAGTAGGTCGATAGTCCTATTTCCCCGGGTGTTACAATCCACATACTGGGAGAAGGCAAATAATGTTTTGTCCAGCATCACATGGTTAAAGTCTCCAGCGATTAGCACAAGCGCCTCAGGGTGCTGTGTTTGTAACTTAGCAAATGCGGAATGCATGATGGCACCCGCTTTCTCCATGTCCACCTGAGGAGGGATGTAAACAATAACAACAATGACATGTCCAAACTCTCTTGGCAAGTAATAGGGACGCAAACTTACGGCCAACAGTTCGATGTCCCTGCAGCAAGTGGAGATTTTAACGTTTACATGTCCAGAGTTGCACCACTTTGTATTGACATAGAGTGCGACTCCCCCTCCTTTCTGCTTCCCACGGGTATTTGCATCTCTGTCCACTCTAACTGTGCTAAACCACGTTAGCATCTGGGATTCTGTCTTTACCCTCTGCCTTTACATTCATAAAGTCTTCTCTTGATTGTAGACTTCGGCAATGATAGGTCTACCTCCCAGAGAGTGTTCTTGGTTTATCTAAATGTTGAGAAGGAGTTCTTCTTCACCAAGGACAGATTTCTGCCATCATCCAGCACAGTTGTCTTTTGTGGTTTTCCAGACCTTCTGGTGTCACCGACTTCACCAGTGTGTTCTTTCTTTTTAAGAATGGACCATATAGTTGATTTGACCACTCCTTATGTTTCTCCTATTTCTCTAAAGGGTTTGTTTTGTTTTCTCAGCCTTATAATGGAATGTTTTGCATGCGTGGAGTATATTGAGAGTTCACAGAGACAGCTTCCAAAGGCAAATTACACACTTGGAATTAATTGCAGACCATTTACCTGCTTAATAGTTAATGAAATAATAGGGAACCTCCTCACACCTTGCTATGGAACATTGTATCAGTCAATTGACCAAATACTTTTAAGCCCTTGCAAATGTGGGGGGCTATGCAGAAAAATGGCTGTCATTCCTAAACGGCTCAAAGATATTTTTTGGCAAACCCCTGAAGTTAAAGCTGAAAGTCTACACTTCAGTCACTTAATGATTGTTTTATTTCAATTCCATTGTGGTGGTGTACAGAGCCAAAATTATGAAAATTGTGTCACTGTCCAAATACTTATGGACCTGTCTGCACCCATAACTAAAGCCACCACCTAACTCTAAAAAGAACATTATAGCAGAAAAGTGTTTGGAATTTTGTCTTTTACAATGTGCTTTGGTCCTGGCATGTAATGTTCACTGGCAAATTAAAAATAACCACAATTATTTCTTAACCCCACTTGCTCCAACTCAGAAATTAAGAGCATATATTGGTTGTACTGGGCACAATGCAGGAAAAGGGCAAGGAGAGGGTACCATTTCATCACAGTTTCCACTCATATACACACCCATACTCACACTGAGATCATTTAAGCACACATGCAAGGCTTTAAGACAGTGGGAGAATAAATGTAGTACCCAGAAAAAAAGTAGAGAAACACAGAGAAAACATGGAAGTGTCTCACAGACAATCAGGTACTAGATTTTAATCTAGTATACTGTATGTGTACATTAGCAGTGAAAGTTATTGTGTGCTAATGTGACCCTAAGCTAAGAATATGCTAACAACGGTTCATATGTCAGATTTCATAAATTAACAACATTCACACTTATAGTCTTACTGTATATTGACTGCTCCACTGTAGTAAAGCTGCAGAAAAGTATACACTGATATAGTATGGACAATAAAAAAAATGTTGCATGTTTTAATTTACATTTGATTGATTTTTTGTGTTACTCAGCAGACACTATTTTTCTTTGTTGAGTATGGCGTTTGGGCTAAATATGACTGAAAAACTCAACATGCAAAATTGAAGAATTATTTATTTAAAGTTAAAAAGCAGAAATAAATTATTTGAAATAATAGTTGATAACTTTAGCTACTGAAAATTTTACAAAGTACCACATACATCAGGAAGAATAAGCTGTGACATTAAAATATGTCTGAAATATTCATATCAAAGTGCTTTTTTTACAAGCTACATTTACTTCCAGCCTTATGAACTGGCCACACTTAAGCTTCAGTTTAAAGTATTCATATAAACACATACATTGGAACAGAGTGATCCAGCTGAACAAGGTTGGTGTACAGTACGTTTCAAACACATTACAGAGTTAAATAATAAGTATTTACTGCAGTGGGCTGGCATCCTGCCCGGGGTTTGTTTCCTGCCTTGTGCCCTGTGTTGGTTGGGATTGGCTCTAGCAGACCCCCATGACCCTGTAGTTAGGATATGGCGGGTTGGTTAATGGATGGATAATAAGCATTTATAGCCATAGTTATGGCCTGGTTAAAACTAGTGTCTGTTTGTTTGCTGTATGCAAGACACTGAACAACTTAAAAAAAAGAAAAATGCTGAAGAAATGAAGATAAACCCACAAAGTGTAACGGGTCTATCAGATATAAACCCATATGATTAACAGTTCGCCAAAGTGGCTGTATTCATACATTTAAGGCATGCAATTGCATAAATTAATCACTGTAGATCCACAGAAACTGTATGAAAGGGGCGTTTTGGTAGACAATAGCATTGAAATAACCTTCTGACTGATCACTGCTATTGAAATCCAATATATTGTGCTTAATTTATTTACATATATGTATCCCTCCAGCCCTGAAAAAAAATTGAGAGCAATAGATTAAGATCTGTTTTTCATTGCCTTTTCAATCAGAAGAGGATCCACTGATGTTGTGCAACCAGTATACCACCTGAGAGACTGTTCAGTGCCAGTGGGCACTTTATCTCCCCTTACAGGTCACGGATTAAACCAGACAAAGTAGATAACATTTTTATGTTTCAGTTTACAATAAAAGGTAATTGAATACATTTAAGAGATTAAACTATATTTGTTATGAATGAATTACTGCTTCACATTTGGTTTGTTTACATTTGTGATCTTTTAGTGTTAACAGTTGCACATTTGTGGTTTATATAATTGTTTTTATATTGTTAAAAATCTGTACTTTGAATATTTCCTTGTGTTTATCACAAAGTGGACATAAATGATATTCATGTAAGTTATTTGTCAATATAAAATGTGATGACATGATTTCAATGTTTATTACCTTTTTATTTCTAATTACCACATTTTAACAATACCATAATAATACCAAAAGCCATACTAATTGTGGTCAGTATAATGGTGATATGACATTTTGACATTGGCCCATCCCTAACCATGAGGCAGGAGAACATGAACTGATTAACCAGAAACACCAAAACCATAATGAATGAAACAGGTAAGGGTTCTAGCATTGAATACAGCATAAAAGCAACTTTTATCTTTCTTCAACGCTAATGGAAATGCTTAAAAGCTGATCACAGCAGAGACAAGGCTAAGTACAGGTAAAAGGGTCAGACTACCAGAGAGAAAAGTCAAAAGTATCAATTATCAAAAACCCAATACACTGAAATGAAATGTTAAAACAAAGCAGCAGAGGGGTCCTTATGCTACCTATATTTTTTTTTCTCCTAACTAAATTACAGCATATATTTTTGTGCTAAATTTATCTTCTGCTTCATAATCAGACATATTGCTGGTATAAAATGACAAATTGTTTGTTTAAATCCTGAGAAAAACCTTACTTTAAGTAAGTGGAGCATTCAAAACAACGACTACATTTGCAGCTTTCACAAAAGAAGCTATAGGAAACCAAGCCAGTGGTGGTAAGAGGTTGCTGCAGGCAAAGCAATGAGGTAAAAAGCACAACTAGACTTAAGTGGCAGGATTTCAAACTTTTTTTTCTGTAAACAACATCAATACATTGTTTTACGATATATATGTTCCAAAACATTCTTGCCTTAAAAATGTGGATTTTTGGTACATTTTACCATAAGAATCTTATTTTCACAGCTGGAAAAGCATCCTGTACATCCTACTGTATTTTAAACTACAGGTAATGCTATGGTATTTTTTATATTTATAAAAAAAATCCTTAACTTATGAACACAATTTCCTGTAGCAAATTAATGTACAGTATACCATAATTGTAAAAAAATAAGTTTATTGTGAAAAATAATAAGCGTATCCTTTAATATGGGGAAAATAGCCTTGGTATTTAGAAGGAAGGACAATTTGATTCTTCATTTTCAGTCTGCACTACCTCTGGTGTCCATTGTTAAGCTTTGCATCTGCTCACATATCCATCAGTGAACTTTATTTCTTATCAAACCAACAGTACACTCACCTAAAATTAATTGGCAGTTTTTTCCATCCACATCTCTAACAAATGGATCCACTCCTTTAAATACAGTATATCGCTGTTGTATCTTATTGACCCTATATAGCTTGCAGTAAACTTAAACTTGTGGATACTGCCTAACACTTGTCATATGGTAGCTAATGGGTGCCCTTGGTAGAAGAATCCAAAAGAGGGCAAGATCAATACTTGCAAAATAACATTTTTTTATAATTCCTAATGGAATCTTGGAAAATGAGAGGATGCCTGAGGAGTGGAGAAGAAGTGTACTGGTGCCAATATTTAAGAATAAGTGGATGTGCAGGACTGCAGTAACTACAGGGGAATAAAATTGATGAGCCACAGCATGAAGTTATGGGAAAGAGTAGTGGAAGCTAGTTTAAGAAGTGAGGTGATGATTAGTGAGCAGCAGTATGGTTTCATGCCAAGAAAGAGCACCACAGATGCAATGTTTGCTCTGAGGATGTTGATGGAGAAGTTTAGAAAAGGCCAGAAGGAGTTGCATTGCGTCTTTGTGGACCTGGAGAAAGCATATGACAGGGTGCATCGAGAGGAGCCATGGTATATTATGAAGAAGTCGGGAGTGGCAGAGAAGTATGTAACAGTAGTACAGGATCTGTACGAGGGAAGTGTGACAGTGGTCTGTGGTAGGAGTGACGGATACATTCAAGGTGGAGGTAGGATTACATCAGGGATCGGCTCTGAGCCTTTACTTATTTGCAATGGTGAATGGACAGGTTGACAGACGAGATTAGACAGGAGTCCCCGTGGACTATGATATTTGCTGATGACATTGTGATCTGTAGCGATAGTAAGAAGCAGCTTGAGGAGACTCTGGAGAAGTGGAGATATGCTCTAGAGAGGAGAGGAATGAAGGTCCGTAGGAACAAGACAGAATACATGTGTATAAATGAGAGGGAGGTCAGTGGAATGGTGAGGATGCAGGGAGTAGAGTTGGCGAAGATGGATGAGTTTAAATACTTGGGATCAACAGTACAGAGTAATGGGGATTGTGGAAGAGAGGTGAAAAAGAGAGGCAGGCAGGGTGGAATGGGTGGAGATGAGTATCAGGAGTAATTTGTGACAGACGGGTACCAGCAAGAGTGAAAGGGAAGGTCTACAGGATTGTAGTGAGACCAGCTATGTTATATGGGTTGGAGACGGTGGCACTGACCAGAAAGCAGGAGACAGAGCTGCAGGTAGCAGAGTTAAAGATGCTAAGATTTGCACTGGGCATGACGAGGATGGATAGGATTAGAAATGAGTATATTAGAGGGTCAGCTCAAGTTGGGCAGTTGGGAGACAGAGAGGTGAGATTGCATTGGTTTGGACATGTGCAGAGAAGAGATGCTGGGTATATTGGGAGAAGGTTGCTAAGGACAGAGCTGCCAGGGAAGAGGAAAAGAGAAAGGCCTAAGCGAAGGTTTGTGGATGTGGTGAGAGAGGACATGCAGGTGATGGGTGTAACAGAACAAGATGCAGAGGACAGAAAGATATGGAAGAAGATGATCTGCCGTGGTGACCCCTAAAGGGAGCAGCTGAAAGAAGAAGAAGAGAGGAATTCTGATCAGCTCTTTGACAATGATTACAGCTTGATTTAAAAATCTATCTTTTTTTTTGTTATCATTTTACTTTTACTTCATCAGCATCTACACAGTTTTATATTAAACTAGCAAAATACCTGTGCTTCACAGCGGAGAAATAGTGTGTTAAAGATGTTATGAAAAAGAAAAGGAAACATTTTAAAAATAACATAACCTGATTATCAATGTAATTGTTTTATCACTGTTATGAGTGTTGCTGTCATCAAGGATTTGATTATCATTATTTCTTTCGATCAGGTTCATATTTGGAGGATGTGTTGTTTTGAAGGTACATTCTGTGTTTGTCAACAGTTGTAAAGATAACAGGTTTCATTCATCGAAGTGTTCACTACCCAAATCGCTACTCGTGAATGTAAAAATTCAAGAAGGCGCGTATTTTGAACAAAAAAGGAGAAGACAGCAAAGGAGTGGAAAAGTGAGAAGGAAAACTGTTTAAATAAAGAGCTAGGAAAGTGAATGGAAAGAAGCAACCAGCGGTAAAGCAAGGAAGACTCCGTAATAAGGACGGTTGGGTGCACGTAGAAGGTGAAACGATAAGATTGTTAAGCCTTATGATAATGTTCCCGCATGGAGGGTTTAGAGAGACGCACTGGGGGAAGTATAGAATAGGGAAGCCAGTGTGACTGTTCTGCTGTTCTCCTTCGACAGTTTTGTGGCTCTGCATATTTGTATGCACCTCTCTAAAGTCAGTTTGTCTTCTCTCAGTAATCTTTGTTGCAAACTTGCATCACTGGTTCCGCACACAATTCGGTCACGTAAAAAGGAACTTTTAATCTCCCCGAAATTGCATGTGCCTGCTAACACTCTCAGATCTGTGACGTAGTTGTCTATATTTTCTCCCCTTGCCTGATTTCTTGAAAAAAATCTGAACCTCTCTACTGTTTTGCTTATTTTCGGGTTGTAATGTTCATCAAATTTACGTATTATCAAGCTCATGGTTAACTCATCAGGTCTTACATCACCAGTCAGTGCATGACACGATTCTCTGCTGCTCTCTCCAATAAGATAACTGAATAATCTGACCTTAGTGTTTTCCTCTGCCTCCGGCATTGCAAGTTCTGTGTATAATCTGAACTCATCCTTCCATGTTCTCCATGACTTCGCCAGGTCTTTAACATCGAGGCTTTATACCCGGCGTCTTCTCATTAAACTTGTATCTCACGAATATCTCATGCAATCTTGCGATGTCCACGGCTTTATTTAATTTTAGCTCAGACCCGGCACTTAAAAGCTTCTCTCGCACTTTTGCTGAGTTTGTGCCAAACACTATTCTATCCCTGACCATCTCATCTTCGTTTGCATAAGCACAGTCCTTCACCAGCAATTTTAACTCCGTTAGAAAGTGATCAAAAGTCTCGTTTATACCCTGTGTCCTCTTAGTAAACTTGTATCTCGCGAATATTGTATTCATCTTAGGCATGACAAACGCCAGCGGTAGCGTGTCTATGAACCTAATTTAAAGTTAAGCTTTACACCTTGCTTTCCTATTCGTTTGTATAAGCACAGTCCTTCACCAGCAATTTTAACTCAATTACAGCAATTTTAACTCCCTTACAAAGTGATCAAAAGTCTCGTTTATACCCTGCGTCTTCTCATTAAAAACTTGTATCTCGTGAATATCGTATTCATCGTAGGCATGACAAATGCCAGTGGCAGCGTGTCTATGAACTTAATTTAAACTTAAAATTTACAAAGTGCTTTGTTTCCGCAGTAGCTGCACTTATGAATATGCTTGTATGCGTCACTCGCTTCATATTCTTTTGCTTTTTTTGTTCAGCTCTCTTTGGAGCTCTTGCTTGCTCTCTGCGTACTGCGTTCACAGTCAGTTCACGTGAGCCACTCAGAGTACATACTTTGAAGGTTCTCAAATGTGCTTGTGCTATCTCGTGCGATCTTGCGATGTCCACGACTTTATTAAATGTTAGCTAAGACCCGGCACTTAAACGTTTTTCTCGCACTTTCGCTGAGTTTGTGCCAAACACTTGTCTATCCTTGACCATCTCATCTTCTTTTGCATAAGCACAGTCCTTCACCCGCAAATATTTAGCGGCAGCGTGTCTATTGGATTGCTGCTGACGGACGGCCTTATATGGGCAGGCACCCAATTATGTGGGAGGCATGACGATGAGGGACGCAACTCCACCTCACACGGCGACTGAGCTGCAGGCTATGGCCGTATATACGTACATAAGTAGGTTCCAGTTATGACTGTTACGCGTAGAATTTCGAAATGAAACCTGCCTAACTTTTGTAAGTAACCTGTAAGGAATGAGCCTGCCAAATTTCAGCCTTCTACCTACACTGGAAGTTGGAGAATTAGTGATGAGTGAGTCAGTCAGTGAGGGCTTTGCCTTTTATTAGTAGAGATATAACTTTACACTGCTTTCACAATTAGATAGGTTTTTAAAAGTCAACCACAGAGAGTTAACATAAATTGCATCTCATGTGTTTTATTGGTTCTAAACACCCGATTTTCATGAAAGATCAAAAACATTGTGAAAATACTATTTATCATAATTAGTGTAACTATGCCAAATAAGTCAATCTAGTGGCATATAAAAATCAAATTTGTGTTATTAGTTTTGGTCATTGTTTGATAAATGTTTTTCATCTCTTAATTGTCTGATAAGTGTTTATCATCTCTTTATGTTTGACATCTGGGAGAAAAGCAAAACAAAAGATAAAGTCCTAATGAACATGAAGAGAATTTATTAACTCCACAGACATATTGAACAAGCTACGATTTCAACCCAGGCTCCTAGAGCTGTAAGCAACACTAATTACTTCAATACATATTTCAAATGACATTTTATTATAAAAGATTGAATCTCTTACTGATAACTTAATATTTTTTCCTAGTATTATATGGTATAGTTATATATCTTCATGAAATTACTATAAAAATCACTCTGAGCTAGCAAAACAGTTGGAACTGACTAATTAGAGCTGTATGCACCTTATACAAGTTAATTTCAAAAAAGCTTCTGAGAATACTGTATTGTTTACATTCATTATATCCCTAACCAAAACTCTTTTTCATTTTAATAAATTGTAAGACGTGCTTTCTCTTGGTTGCAATTTTTATTTTATATATGATTACAATATATGAGGATAATTATATCCTAGCTATAAGGGGCTGTACATACAGTACAAAAACCTTTTGTGTTTCTTATAAATTTATTTTCATATTTGTACTGAACCAATAACAGCATTTCAAGGTATTGCCTTCAAAATTACCAATAAAATAAAAACACTGGTAAAATATTTAAATTCTAAAAATCTAGTTTTAAACTTCTTGTTCTCTTATAACAGTGACAGGATTCCTATGTTAAAAAAATAACATACCATTTACAGTTCCATTGTTTATCAACAGGTGGCACTGTATGAATCTCTACTGAAAATGTACAAACAGTAGACTTCTAGGGTCATTATTGTCACATGTATAGGTGTGCATTTCGCTTTGTGTTATTATTTTTCTATTTCATGCCTTAGCCTAATTGATACAAAAAATAAATGCGTTTCTTAGTATTCTTGTTTGACTAATGGCAGTATCGTAATGTTAACAACACAAAATGAATACAACACTAGGTAATATATACATTATATACACAATCAAATCACAAATTATGTATTGTTATTCAATTTGAGTGGTTGTTAATTAGCCTTATGACCCCAGCACAAATATTGCTCCTAACTCTTGTAGTGCGAGTGTCAATACTTTTGTACCGTTTGCCAGAACAGAGGCAGGAAGATAATGACTACACAGGAATGTTTACCTTTCTAAGACAGGTGACTATAGATTTCCTGAAACGTTTTTGTTATCAGTCCTGCTGGCGCAGAAACAGTATATAACACAAAAACATATTGCAGCAGACAGGCCAATAAACATAACAATTATAATAAATATAAGATTCTGAAAATACAATATGTTCAAACCGTATAAGCACTGTAACAACCAGATAATAATGATGTTCAAGTTAGTTGCAAAATAATCAATCTTAGCAACACACAAAGCTGAAGATTTAAGTTAGTCAGCTTGATAAATGTGGAGATGCATGTTGAATAAGTTGTGCTAATAGACTGACAGTGCAACTTGTTTTAATTTTTCCACAATGGGTGTCTTAATAGTCAAATCAAGTTGAACAAATAAGTTCATAAATTATATATGGTAATTTCTGACCACTCCATTATTTAACTTTTTTTTTTTTTATCAGTTCAAGATTGTTGAGGCCAACATCTATGCCAGTATCATCAAGCACAAGGCAGAATCCGGCCATCTTTGATGCACCAGATTTTCGGTGAGCACACTGACACACACACAAAAAACTACAGTTATTCATATGTGCTTAAATTATAGATGGTAATTAACTTTAACAGTAAAATTAGAACACCTAGATAAAAACATACATGAGAAGAATGTAACAAAAAATGTAGGAATCTCAAGTTGTGGAACAGCAACATAACTACTGCACCACCATGCCAATTACATGACCCCAGCCAAAATGGATTATAAGCTTGCCCTTAATAAGTGGCAGTGGGCAGTATGTTTTTGTATTGTGTTTACTGTATACAGAGAATAAATGCATTCTTCTATCAGTTTCCAAAATCTGCTTATCCAGAAGTGAGTCATGAGAGCCAGAACGTGTGTTAGAATGGATGCCATATGTTTGTTAACATTTAGAGATCTCAATATCAATTTCAAATATATTAAAATGCAGCTTAGATTTTCAAATATATGAAGTTAATTAAAAAGTATCAAAATAAATTCATTTAAATTTTAGAATATCTACAAACCTTTTTATGCTACTTTCTTACACTGCAGCTCCACTGCCAAAGTGCATTTTCAAAAATGTTGCATTTTGCAATGTTTGTATGTACAAGTTACATAGTATCAGCAGCTCAATTGCAGAACATGTCCTCAAATGCATTGCATGTCATTCTTTTGGTTGCTTTAACTCTTACTACCATTAAACCGACATTAATAAATGAAACTGCAGTTAGACTTTGCTATCAGTAGTAGCATGCACAGTAAAAACTTAATTAATAAGCAGGCACCAATTTTTCTGAAGGAGCACTGTAGGCTGCTTGTATCTGGTCAGCAAAACAGAGGGCTATAACCATTCAGAAAATTTAAAATTTATCATTATTAATTTTTTAATTTAATTGAAGTGATTTTATATTACTTAAAGATATGCAAAAAGAAATGCATTTTTGGAGAAGACCATATCAGATCTCTGTCAGGATATTTGCAGCTACCTAATGAGAATGAGAAGAAAAGAATGTTTGACTGGATAACGGGGGAAATAAGAAAATAAGATTTATTACTAGTTTAAAAATCTGAAAAGTCATGTATAAAGGCAAGATTTTTTTGAAGAACCTTAATACTACATAAACTTTTTTCTGCTGCTATATATATACTTAAACTTAAAAATTTTAAAGAAATTAAG
The DNA here is from genome assembly GCF_016835505.1 of Polypterus senegalus. Classification (NCBI taxonomy): domain Eukaryota; kingdom Metazoa; phylum Chordata; class Cladistia; order Polypteriformes; family Polypteridae; genus Polypterus; species Polypterus senegalus. Next base: position 179,123,281 of record NC_053155.1, on the reverse strand, counting down.
GAAAATATTGTGGTTTTGTGAAGTCTGTTTGTGTAAGAAAAAAAACAAGAACCAAAGGAGGAGTAAATTTCCTATATTCTTAAACATATATTGACTTTAAAATTCACCAGTGACACACATAAATATGATACAAGAAAAGAAAAGAACAGATATCCAGCTTGTATATTGAGATACATGTTAGATGGGTAAAAAATATAATGTACATAGCTTTACAGACAAAGAAAAGAGCTTGTGGATAATTTGCTCTATCTAGTTCACACAATTAATGAAAGATAACATACAATATTGTCAGTAATGTGTCTAAAATGAATAATAGTTCAAAAAACAGTTAGCAAATTTAGAATAAGAAACAGAACATAATATATTGCATACTAATGATAACCTTGTCAAAAGCAAACTAATTAAAAGTGTCTTTGCTATAACTACAAACATGTAAAAACTGGTAATTAAACTATTGAATGTAATAAAGCAAAAAATTATGCAGAATGCTGCCTCTGCATGTGAATAAAGACATAAAATGCTCAATAAAAAATAAAAAATTGCAACAGCAGACTTAGTTAAAATGCTGTTTTGCTATTGTGAGCCTACTAGTCATAAAGGACTGAGGTAGTGACATATATGAGTCATTTAAAAGTTTTAAAACAAACATGGGAGTTTGCTTCTTTGTTTTGTAGAATGTTGAATATTTGAAAATTAAATAAGAATTAAAGATGCTGCCTGACATCCCAGAAAAAGAGTTAGCTGTTCATTAACATTTCCACTGGCTCTGCTTTTATTTGCTTTATGGCTGCTGCAAACTTATGAACAGAGGTATCTTCCACCAACAAAGAAACAGAGACATACAGAAAAAGAAGGAATTACATAACTATGGACTGTGTAGCTGAAATGGTGGATAAACAGCTGTATGCAGTTTTTAGGAAAATAAAGAACTCATTAGCATACATTTTTGGAGCCATATTAATACTGTGATGGACGGCTGGGTCCCATGCCAGGATGCCCCTACTGCATATGTTCTGGGGGAGCAAACATGGACAGCTCAATACCTCCCCTGGGATGCTTGGTGGCAGCCACCCGGACCGACAGTATTTTCCCAGCCTCCTGCCTGGCTCCATGGGAGATGGAGTCTTCCACAGCCTGGTTGGGAGCTGGGATGGCCGCTAGGGGTCGCTACATGGAGTCAACAGCCCGGCTGGATGAGTCTTCTACCCCACCTGGAAGTACAATTAGAACCAGGTGGTCAAGCACCTGGAATGCTTCCGGTGTGCGACATAAAAGGGGCCAGCCACCACCATTCAGGGGCTAGAGTCGGGAAGAGGAGGACTAAGCTTGAGGAGGAGTGTTTTGGTGTTACTTGTGCCTTGTATTGGGACTGTGTTGGGCTGTGTGACATGGGGACGACGTGTCCCACGGCTGAAGAATAATAAAAGCCTGTGTGTATTTTGTACGTGCCTCTGCATCAGTCTGTGTCGGGTTGGGTACTATATAGCGTCCTTATTACAATACTTACTTGGTTTTGCAGTTTTCGAGTTTTTCATTTGTGGTTTTACTGAGGTTGTAAATTTTTTTTTTTTATTTCAGTACATTAAGTAAAATTATGTTGCTTTGCAGAATACTAGTAATATTTAAACGTAGAACTTAAACATTGCTACTCACTATGCAGACGCTGAAATGTTGATGATAATGAACCTTTTGCACAACTCTGGATTTTAGCTTTCTCACCTGGAACTAAATGTTATAATGATATCCAACACTGTTGTCCCAGAAGTAGAAGTGTTTGTTCTAATAAATTTCAAGAAATAGATTCCTGGGATCACTTGAGAACCAAAAAAAATGTTTTTTTTTTTCTTTTTTATCCATTAAGTGAATTGTTCACAAACTTACAGCAGAACAAAAAATAACTCCTTATAACACAAAAAAAATCTCTACTGTCCCACAGTTGAACTCAGTCACCATAAATAGCTTCCATTACTGCAGCAACTACACAGATAAACTCCTCTTCTTCTTAACCTGCAAACCACATTGGTTTGAATATGGCAATTGTTTTTTACCTTTCATTTATACACTATTTTAGGACTAATGAAATTATTATTAGATTTATGCACACTGCAATGTGTTTAATTTACACAAAGTTTGCATCTCTGTCCATGTATCTTCCGTGTTTTGTTTATACTTTATTTTTTTCTGTATCAGTTTTTAACACAATGTGTTTATATGTCCCCCTAACATAGTATTTAAATTTGTGCTTCAGCAGAACTACAAGGTACATAATGTCCTTGTGCCTGCTCAACGTTTTTACAATCCTGATGGCATGTCCCTTATTGAGACTCTGTGGGTTATTTCAGTACATCACTGCAGATAAACTGGTCTCAGAACAAGAGAAAGATGAGGGTAACATCAAGTGGAAGACAAAGAGAGAGTGAAAGAGAATGTTATGGTTGAGGTAGAGCCACTTCAGAAAGAAAGAGGAAAGGTGGTCAGGGAACCTCTGGGCAAAGCAATAGCACTGCAGAGGTAGGGTTGCTCCTGTTAAGCGATGGTAGTGAAGGCATAAGCTGAAGATGGTTGACTGTGCTTCTTGTCATCTTTGTCCATGTAATAAGTATATAAGTTTAATATGTCACTGTTCACTGTACAAAAATATTTTATAAATCCACTGTTCTTTCTACTCATATGTTCAGCTAATACAAAGCCAGATTTAGCACACAGGAGTTCACCACATAAGAACTGCTAGGCAAACATTTTAAGACAAGACAAGTTAAGGACAACTGCGAAATGGGCAACGTGCATTATTTCTGTGTGTCAAACTCAGCATGAAATTGTATCCTTTCTTTGCCTTGTTTGGAATTGTATTATTCACCTAAGTGGGGGCCAGCACATGGAGAAAGAGTATAAAGCCTTGGAACATTACCCGGCACACCCTTGAAGCTAATGGACAGATGGTAGATAATGTCAATCTATCTGGAAGATCCTTCCAATGGAGTGATGAAAATGGCAGACTCTATACATCAGGTTTCCACTCCCGAAGGTCTTGTCATGGCTTCCTCGTCTGTTATGCCATGTAAACCGTCATTAAAGAAAGCTAAGTTATTTCTCCTATGTGATTTTTTATCTGCCAGTATCACTAAGGGAGGGGTATTGCCTTTTTATATCTAATAGATCTGGGTTACTGCGGTGGACTGGCGCCCTGCCCTGGGTTTTTTTTCTGACTTGAGCCCTTTGCTGGCTGGGATTGGCTCTGGCAGACACCCCGTGACCCTGTAGTTAGGATATAGCGGGTTGGATAATGGATGGATGGATGGATGGATAGTTTCGGGTTATGTAACATGCCGCAATTACAAAATAACTTATTCCAACAAGGGAGCTAGTGTCCCCTGCTGGATACAGTCTGTTAAGTAGATACCATTGGTAAGCTAGAAGATGGGTTTGAGGAAGAATGTACTGAGGCTAGAGTTTTGAAATAATTGATCCTAACATTTTTTTAGTTCTTGATCTTTGCCTATTTCATGGAATATTTAAGGACACTGTTTTATTGGATTTTTTATTTATAGAAGTGGACAGCACAGCACTTTGAGTAAAAGCATTGAACACTATTGTTGCCCCAGCCTCACATGTTTGTGTGTCCTCATTGCACTATTCTATCCCAAAAGCACAGATGAACTTACCCAAAAACAGACAATCCACAATATCCTAATATGTTATTAGAGGGGACTGGGCGGTCTCATGGTCTGGAATCCCTACAGATTTTATTTTTTCTCCAGCCGTCTGGAGTTTTTTTGTTTTTTCTGTCCCCCCTGGCCATTGAACCTTACTCTTATTCGATGTTAATGTTGATTTATTTTGTTTTATAATTGTGTCTTTCATTTTTCTATTCTTTAATATGTAAAGCACTTTGAGCTACTGTTTGTATGAAAATGTGCTATATAAATAAATGTTGTTGTTGTTGTTGTTGTTATTCAATAGAAACAACAAAAAACAGAGCAAAGAAGGTCAAAATCCAGTAATTCAAAACAAATGGCAAGAGCACAGAGAACACTCACCAATACCCCCACCTCTTAGAGAACCAACCACAGAATACAAGGAGCATAACAGAACACATACTTCAACAAAGAAACATTATGACACAAAGCTAAAATACAGTAATATTAACTAAAAGTTCATAACTATTATAAACATATAAAAAGTATTTCAATTTAAACAGAAAAGACATAAAAAACCATAAATAAAAAATGCAGAACTTGAACTGTTAGACACATAACAATGACTATGAATGTCCTGGGTTCAAGTAGATGCTAATGCTGCAGACATAAGAGAAGGAAGAACTAGTCTGTGAAATTCACTAAGAAAGAAAATAAATACTCACAAAAAATTAAAAGCCTACAAAAAAGTCTGAAGTCTCCTTGACACATCTTTTATTAATCTGATTATGGTCTGTATTTTTTGCACACTTTTAAAATAATATGCATGATTGGTTGGGGCAAACCTTGGGGCAAAATTGTTCTGTGCATAAATTGTGGTATCTCATTTGATTAAGTAGAAATAAATACTATCAATTGGGCCAATGGGCTACTGATGTTCAAGAGCTTCACAAAGATACACCTATTTACAGAGCATCCTGAGAAAGCTGAGGCTTTCTGCCTCTCTGGTGTTATCATGCATATCCATAGCTATATTGACCTAGTCAACTGTAAAACAACTGGGAGATTTGTTAGACTGCTTGTTTCTTCTTACTTGTGAACTAAGTGATACCTTCCTGTGCTGAGCTAGGAATTCTTTTTCTGTTAAAATTGCCTCTATTTTTTTGTACTTTTGTGCTAATCATTCATATTTATTTTATATGTACAGTATTGATTTTCTGGAAGATCCTTTAAAGACTGTATATAAATATATAAATAAATAAGGAGAAGAATAAAATGGCTATAAACTGGATATGATACATTTTAATTTTTGATTAAATGAGCCAGTTATGTGGTATTTCTGAAGATCAGTTATATCTATTTAAAAAGGGGGCAAGTGCACTCAAAGATACTCTAAGAATTTTAATGCCAAATTTAGAGTTGTAATAATAGCTCCTAATACTTTACTTCCATTCATGTTACTGTTTGCAGATGATTCACCAACTAACGTGTTGTGTAGGTATGTTACTGTGTGTTGTAAATGCATAAACTATATTAACAAGAGAATCTATGTGATATACCTTTTTGTGATCAAATTATATGTACTGTATATATTGCATTTATTTATTAGCTCTTTTAATCCAAAATAACAAACATGTCATAAATGTATGAAGGCAAGCCATATTTTAAGGAATTTTACAAGCATTAAAATGTAATTTCTGCTTGAAATGTGTATTACAAGTTAGTTAAGGCATTGATAGCACAATTTATTACATTCACAATGCAATATCTAGTGCAAAAAAGATATGAAATTATATCATAATTGCTTTTTGTAACTTTTTAAAATTCTTAATAATTTTGCTATCTTTGAAGACTTCACAAAAGTGGGAAGCCTATTACAGTATTCTGTATGCAAATCTCATTGAATAATCAGCCCTTGGAACTAAATGTATATTGCCAATAATAGTCAGATTAAAAGGGCTGTTATAGGTTCCATTGTAAACTGAAATGCTGATTTCCAGGCACATGTATGCTGTTCTTTAGACTCCATATTTTTTTTTCTTAACTTTTTATAGGCTAATTAGCTTTTCAGTTAAGGTAGATTTTATCATGTACAGGAAACTCTTATCATCAGGATGATATATGCTCCTAGATAATACTATGTAATATAAAAATGCACTAACTGTACATAGAGAAAAATCCACAGGAAAACATTACAGTTCCTGCTTTCACCTTAGCAAGGCATTTTTTTTCTCCCATGACTGGTGCTCACAAATAGATTAAATTGCTGTTGGGCATGAAACTAAAGCAACATGTATGCTGAATTGATGGGAAACATTAAGTGATTTGGGTAGCATATGGCTCATGCTTGAACACTGATTGTAACCAGCAGAGACTTAGTTTTGCAGTGAATAAAATATAAAAAGTTGTCTAGACCACATCAACATCCTGGACTGAGTGAATCTTTCACCTGAGTAAATGTGTTTAGCATTTGATATAACTAGTCCTGAAATAAATATGGATTAGAACTCCTCACAAAAGTTAACTCTTGGATTATAAAAGTATTACCATGCTTGCAATATTGACAGCTATTATATAACAATATTTATCCACAACAAATGTTGGATAAATTGAGTTTCCATTGCTTGTGATGTGATATACTGTATTAGATACAATATTACACTTGGAGTGGTTGCACTGAATGACTGGACTTCGTCTGAGAGAAACAGGTAAGAGATACACATGGGGACAATAAAAAAAAAAAAATCATAGCTTTATCATTAAGCCAGGCTAACATGAGCTAACAACTAAAAAAGATAGTTGGACTTGTACCTACTGTACTGTATATTACGAGGAAACGTAACAAATCTATAAAACAAATGTATATTCACATTTTACATTTATCCAAGGTTGTTATAATAAGATTAATACTGGTCTTCTGAAAAAGGTTTAGATAAGGATAACTCAATCCCTATAACTTTCGAGGATGTCAGAAGAATATTCAATTCAGTTCAGTTTATTTTTGCATAGTGCTCTTTGCTGAATGGACAAGTTACAAGTTCTCAGGTAGAGTGCAAACTTTATAAATTGTTAATTAAATAATAATTACACATCAAGACACAGACTTATCTTAAAGGCAGGAAAGCAAAGTAGTTTGAAACTGATTAACATAACTAGATTAATTCATTGTTGAACTATGGCCATTTGGCAATTGAGGAGATGAAAACAAAAACTCCAGTCAGCTGCATCCATGGAGAAAATAAACCCTGTGTGGTTCATGGTCATTTATACCTGAGAAAGTCAGTACACAGTAGTCAGAGATGCCTGTAGAATCAATAATCCTAGGATAGTGCTTGCTTTCACAATTTATTTATTTTTCTAATTGCATTTTGTCCAACTTTATGACTGCATTTTTTATTTTCTTTAGGACTGTAGGGATGACTGTTCCAATAACATAACTGCTCAACTTTGTGGTTATAGTCTTCTGCCTTGACTACTCACTAGATGCTATTAGAAAGGACTCTAGCATTTTTTCTGAAACAAGCACAAGCATATAAAAACTTGTGAGTTGAGGAGCACAATAGAATGCATTAGCAGGTTAACAATATTGGACAACAGCTGAACTACTGCTACTACCTAGAATCTGTAGTTACCCTGAGAGCTATTTAAATGTCAAAATAGTTGCCAATTAGTGATGTACAATGAATGAACAGACTAGTTATTTTTGTACATGTCTTGGTCTCTGAACAAATGTAATGGTTCAATGATATTAAAGAACACATCTTTTTGAGGCATGCACATAAAAATATGTTTTATATAGCATTCCTCGACAGCCCAGGGGTATCCTTTTAACTTGAATTAAATGGAAGCTGTCTTCGGGGAAATAGCCTGTCAGTAAACTGTTTCAGCAAAATGGTCATGACAATAACTTGCCGATAAAATACCTCTTGTTGATCAGTTCACTCTGACTGAGTGGCTATGACTGTCTCAGTACACTGACTGACGGAATGAACCAATATGCTCCCTACTGATCTGGATAAGTTCGTTCATGAACTGCAGACAAGAGACTCGCAGTACAGTATACTGAACTAGTTCATCAAAAGGATCAGTTTATGTACTGAACCAAGGAATAACTGCTGAACTAGTTTACTGAAGGAATTAATTCATGTACTGAACAGGAGTGAACGGCTGACCTAGTTCATCGAAAGAATCAGTTCATGTACTGAACTGAGGAACAAACTGCAGACAGTTGACTCGCACTGCAGTACACTGAACTGGTGCACAGGAAGAATCAATTTGTGTACTGAACTGCAGACAAGAGATTGACACTACATTGAATCGTAGTTCAATTCACTGCTAATATATGTATGGGGGATTGTGTCAGAAAGGACAAGATATAAAGAAGGAAATTGCGGGAGATTAATCTAAAACTGAAAATAGTTTTATTTAGGCATATTTCAATGTTCTCACAGTTTTATTGTGATGTGTACACTATCCTAAGTTTCAATTGTTTTTTTTTTTTATTTATTGTTGAAATTTTATTTATTGGCAAAATTCAATAATGTGTATTATTATTATTATTATTATTATTTATTTTGTTGCATGCTTTTTATATTCTTTGTATTATTTAGTGGTTAAAGTTGTTGCACTGTGTGGCGGACAGCCAGGACCCATGCCTGGCCAGGACATGCCTTTGGCACTGAATCCAGGGAAACAGCCATGGGCTGCACATTACAGCCCTGGAACGCTTGGTGGCAGCCCCCTGGGTTACATCAGGGCCACTATCATGGATCACAGGAGCTCAGCCTGTTGGGCTCCATGGCTACCACGAGGGGTAGCTGCACGACTTCCTGAGCCCGTGTGGGTGGGCTGTAAGAGGAACCTGCAGCCACTACTCTAGGTGTACCAGAGTTGGGAGGAGGAGGACAAAGGTGCCTGGGTGGAGTGGAGGAAGAAGAGTGTGTTTTGGTGTTTTCTTTTTGTGTGTTGTCTGGGGACTGTGTAGGGCCTGTGGGACACGCAGAAGATGTGCCCCACAGCTAAAGAAAAAATAAATTTTTGCTACCCTTTTGACGTGTCTCCGGTGTCAGTCTGTGTTGGGTCAGTGCTGATATAGTGCCTTTTCCACAACTGTTACGTTCTAGTTTTTAAACTAGAATATAGCGTCTTGTTGTTTTTAAAGTGAACAAATCAGTGATTCAAACATTAAAATATCTTGGTAAACTGAGCAAAATGAATCGAATCACTAAAAAGAATCGTTTTGCACATCACTATTGCTGATAACATGCAAAAATTAAAGATGTAACAGCACCTTAAGAAATAGTTGGCTTGACTTTTCTTACAAGTCCTTTACAAGGAATCTGAAACAGTAATAATGTATTACAAATATACATTTTTGGTTGTGCAAATAATGTATGTATGCTTTTTAACCAATTAGCTGGAATTAAATATGGAAGTAAGTTAATTTACTCAGCTGGTTTGAACAAAAGATAACATGATGTTATCCCACAGCTTTAGACCTGGAAGCTCACTGTCCAATCTCAAATGCTGTGCTCTTTATTTCATTATTTTAAAAAATCCATAAACACATTGCTAATAATAGAAGAAATTGTGCAAGGCAATTCCAGTTACTTATTCTAAAGTTAGCTATTTCTAAGCAAAATTTGAAGGATGTTTTGAAGTAGTAGTAATAATGAAGAGTGTTCCTTAGAGGAAGCTTTATTAATAATGTGTAAAGGCCGGTACACATCTGTTTTTTTACTTTTAATTCTGATACTCTAATTTAAGAGTGTATGGTATTGCTGAACATGTTGACTCCCATTTAATTTTATTTATTTATCTTTGTTTTTATATGATCTGTTTTGTATACCTGCCTCTTTCACATAGTTTGCTAGTTGAAAAATATTAACTAAATTCATTTTATTCTTAAACTTTAATTTCTGAGTCTATTTGACAGATAGGGGGCACTGTCGTCCCCTTGAACCCTCAGACTGGACGCCAGACACCAGGTAAAAGTCTAATAATTAATTTTATTCAGATTATACAGTGCACAAAGCACCCTCCACTCTACAATACTCATAAACACAATACTAAATCAATAATCAATACAATCCTCCACACCCTGCCACCCAGCTCAGCTCACTTGTCTGGGATCTCTCATAGTCATTTATAGTCCTTGACCTGGAAGTGCTTCTGATCCCTCAGTCCACGTGACTTCCTAGCACTTCCGGGTCAGATCAAAAGTCCTCTTCTTCATCCCAGAAGTACATCATTTGCCCTGTTGCTGTGACTAAGACGTACTTCCGGGTTATAGGGCACGTAACAGTCCTTGGACCTCCCTACAGCGTCCTCTAGGTGCCCCTGTGGTATCCAGCAGGTCTGTGGATGAAAACTCCAATGTCCATAATTCCCTGCTGGCATTCGGGGCATCTCCATGCTGCACCTGGCGGCCTGGGGGTATTGGCTGGAATGACTCGCCGGCCATATTCCACATGTGCTATGTAATAATTATAAATTACAGCAATTAATGCAGTGTATATATGTATATTTTGATCTATTTTATGATTTTATATTGTGCATATTTTAAATGTTTTCTTTTCATGTCAAATTATTTTGAGAAAGTTTTATTTTATTTATTTCCAGAGTCATTCATTGTTTCTGCGATGTGTTGTGAGCCATCTCATGACCATGATTGTCTCGGCAGTTATTTCACACAACTTGATAGTATAGATATGGTGGCGGTTTAAACTTGACTTTGTCTCATTCCTTGGTTGGATATAATTCTATAAAACAATTCTAGTGTTAATTAGCTTTCAAACAAGTAGGCCCTAGGTTAGGTTAGGCTTTCATTTCAATTCATTGAAAACCTTTTTACATTCAACATTGCTTCTCGTTTTGCCCTTTTGTTTAGTTTGCCTGATCTATTTCTGTCTTTTGGTGCTGACATGTTTGCTCTTTTTACACATTTCTAAGCTCATGCTATCATCTCCTGGTTATAATAATCATTCCCTTTCTCACAACAATTCTTATTACACATGTGTGAAAAAAGAAGTGCAGCATAAACAAAAATACTAAAACAGACACTGTGCACACAATGGTTTTCTCTAATAATTTTAGACTTTAGATTCTCATAACATAAAAAAAAAAATCTTTAAGTGTTATTGTTTTTGAATATCTTATAGTTCTGGTTCCTTAATGATTTACTGTAATTAGCAGAAAAGTTAGTTACATTTTGAATTTTAAAATGATGTCTGATAATTATGTCAAACAAGTGATTATGATAGTAATTTGGGGAAGCTGTAGAATTTTTTGCAGAAGTGTTAGTTTTAATATCTATAAGAATATTGATGTCTCCCTTTAATATTACTTTATTGTAATTGATACAGTAACTATTTAAGATTAAACATTACTTAGTTTATTTAGTGAATCAGGAATATAATCACAGGTTTATAAAGTATTTCCTTTTCTTTAGGTGTAACAGTGGGGCCTATTCAAATTTATTTAGCAAAATTTAAGCCCTTATTCTCAATATATGGTAGCAGGAGATATTTTGAAAAAGGATAGCCATCAGATGAATTAAAAGAATAAAGTCTATATCTCTATGACATTTACCAGAAATGAAGCTTTCAGACTTGGTGATCAAACCAGAATTGGTATAACAATCTAGTTCTGAAATTTTTTTTCACATCTCCTTTTAACATTTTAATATGGAAAGGCAGCACTTAAATGACAACTTACACCAGTTGAACATATTGCTATTCTAACACTAAGAATGTGACAGAGATTTTTTTTACAAATAAATAACCAGAAGAAGAGAGTCAAAAGTCAAAATAAAATTTGTAACTAAAGAACTCGATTAAACACTGTCATCAAGCCAAACTCAAAACCCTAGATTGTTGTCAACAATATGTATAGCATAAGTCGCCTACCAGGAACACTAACTCATCTTTTTGTTATTGATTCAAAATTTGGATGAATAGTAAGTGTTTTCCAGGACTTTTATAACTATCCTCCACCCCAATTCTTCCCAAATCCCCCCCAATTCCTCCCAAATCCCCATTATGTCACAGCCGCTCATTACCAGATCATTACTCTTGTAATGAAGTGACAACTGCTCCACAAATTGGAAGCAACCATGAAAAAAATGAAGCTATGGAAAGGACTGCAAAATATTTAAACTTTTAAATAACACTTTCTGGAAGCAATCTAAATTAATGCTGAGTATCTTTAATAAAAAAAAAATAACTTCTAACTATATGGCTTTTCTTTAAGAAAAAATTCTGAAAAGGCACAAATAAATTAAACAAAAATGCAACTCACAGCAATTGCATAAAGTTATGGAAAAACTTTTCATTCAGTAGTTACCATTATAGATGGTAAGCAAATGTAACACTGTAGGTGAAATTGCCATTGGAATTGAGTTTAAAAGTTAAAAGTGTTACTGAAAATATGTTTGCTTTATTAATAATATTTTGCTTATTGCAATAGCAATTGTTATGCCTGTAAAAACACAACAAACACAGGGTTTGTCCTGAAAAGAACAGTTTAGAAACAGGAAGATTATAAAAGAAATATAAATGTTCCAAAAGGAACATTTATAGTTATGACACTGCATCAATCACCTGATGCGGGAACACGATTACTCCACTTTATCACTCGAGAGGGAAGTGGACAATATTTGAAAGATAAAATAGCATTAACATATTTGGTCCTCGGCCACTCTTGTCCCCTATGTGCGCCTTTAAATAACTGGCAAAAAAAAAAAAATCAGAAGAAAGTGTGTCTGGTAAATATATTGAATTACATTCACTTGCCCAGTGCCTGAGTGCTCATTTGTGACCCCTCTGCCCCAGACGCCCTCCCCAGCAGCCAAATCCTAACCCCCAGTTTGACACAGACATAAAGAAAAATAAAAACAATTGTTCTCAGAGAAAACAAAATGAGAGATTTAACGTAGTCCATATATACAGAGCAGAAACCTGCAGTTCAGTTCCAACAGTACAATGGCGTGAGGAAAAAACAACAGTCCTCCGGCGAAAAACGGCTTCCCCGCTGGCTATCACGAAGAAACTCAATCAAGAGTCCAACTCACCAAACAGGAGTATCCAGAGAACACCAGCCCCTGGCCTCTTCTCGGGGATTCGTCACACTGATTATCACTTTGGGGTGGCCACCCACAAATAGCAGACGTCCCTGGGTGAAGTCAGATCCTGATGATTCTTAAAACTTAGATAGTCGCCTCCTAGCCTTCAGCCTTTTCCTTCTTTTTTTTCTCTCCTCCTCCTCAATCCACCATTTCCCTTAAAAATAAAAGTTTCCTGCCGAAACATCTTTTCCTCACTTGGTTGTTATGGTAACATGACGCCGGCAACTGGCAGCTGGAATATTTACTGGGCGGGATCCTCCTAGCACTGGGTCATCCTCAAAAGTGCCTGAAGGGCTATTTATAGACACCCTCCCAGCCACATTATGAAGTGATGGACAGTCCAGAAGGCCAACCCGACTGACAAGTTATGTAGCCTTGCTACAACACCAATAAACTGTTGTTGGATTAAATTGCATCTGAAGCATCATTCTTTTGCTTTGAAACACTTTAGCAATAACTGTTTATCCCAGAAGACGATAGCACTTTGATAACATCCACTGGCTTAGCTGACACTCCAACTGCTAGCCTTCCCTTGTGAAACACCTCACTTGTTGGGCCACACAGCCCCAGATGTTTTGTGTAGAAGTCTGTATGGAGAAAAAAAAAATCAATAATGTTTTGAAATATCCAATGCCACAGACTATTAGAGGATTTTTATCATTAGACACACTTTTTTTCTTTGTACATTCAGGCTTTTATCAAGATAGGGGAGTATTCCAAGCTCTTTCCAGTATACTATTACCACATACTCTGAGATTTTTCACATTTAGGAAATAGATTACACACCTCTTAAATGTTTTTATAGATGCAAATACCCAGAGCTGGAAAGGTATACCTTGCATAAATAATTTGTCATCCTTGTATCCTGTCCTTCAAAGGAGATTTCTTGCTCAAGTCATGCTTTTGCTATTGTTTTTGTGCAAACCCACTCTGTGAATAGGAAATAAGCATTATTATCCAAATAAATACTCACTGATTTGTTATTTTTGGAGCGCTCATAGACTGCAAATAAAATTAGAATGCCATGCAGGCAGGCAGTAGCTTTTTAAAAAGCGTGTCTTTTTAATAGGTCGCAACGAATTTATCAGGCAAGTCAAACAGGTTTTGAACTAAAGTTCAATTCCTCCGACTGCCTCATTCAGCAAATGTATAATTTGGTTCTTCTGGGCATTGAAAAAGTATCAGAATTCATTAACAGGCTTTTCTTTTATGGCCCCTGCTGCTAATCTGGCCCAAAATAACATTGACATCATCATCCATAAACCTTGATGCTGACTTTTTCCTTTCCTCTTGTATAAGGTTTGGCTTTATTTTGTTATAGTTGTGATCTCCTGCACAAAATAGGTGGTCTGGAAATGTGATTTAGGTATCTCTCAAAAAGCTATTACATTACAGCTTTAAAATAGGCATTTCAAGAAATCATTCATCAGAGTTCTTGAAAATGGCATATCTCTTTGTAAAATATGTGTATTGTTGAGTTTCATATAATAATACTAACCGATGAGTCAGCCGAGCTGTGGCAAGAGCTGTTGCTTTCATTTTAGATGGCACTGCAAAACTGATTGACTTTTACCATTTCTTTGTTCAAGGATGCGTTGAGAGTTTTGGCTCTACTTATGTCTTGCTAACTTGTGTTGTTTTCACATACTGAGAACTGACCACCAGACATATGACTTACAGTCAATGGCTATTCTGTGATCAGAAACAGATTATTAATATTTGAGGGTAAGGACAGCTGATGACAACTTTTTTTAATAAAAGAGAACATTCAACTGATAATTCCTTATAATTTCATCTGGATCATATCTTGGGAAGACCTTTAAAAGAAAACCAAACAAGATCTCCACTCTTCCATGAGAATATTTTGCAGAAACCAAATATGTGCTGGCATTACATCACCAGTGCAGCAAAAGGTGAGCAGTCCTTTTAAGGATAGTGAGCCACCTCAAAGAGCAGAGAATTCATCCATTATGATGCTTAGTGCCGATGCTACATTGGTGTCAGAAGCAAGAAGAGCAGAGTGCTGAGAGCCTTGGAGACCTAAACAGATCTGGCATGCCTCTTCGGATGAGTTGCTGGAGAGTCTTGAAGCTCAAATCTGTTACTTAGAGTGACATTTGCAGCAGCAGTACAGGGGGAAGACAGCTGAGAGACTGCTACCATTGCAGCTTCAACACCACTTCTCCATCTGCTATGGTCCATTAGCCTGGGTGCGTGGACGCTGGTGTAGCTTCAAGCTCATGGAGTTGAGGAAAAAACTGCGGCAGATAGAATTGTCACTGACCCCAAGTGAGCTATGAGAAGCAGCATTGGTGGTAAAAATGTGCAGGCAAAGGACAAGGCAGATCATAGAGATGTTTTGAAGCGGCATTGGAGGGAGAATCTTAAAGCTGAGATCCAGACCTGGAATGTGGTTTGCAGCTCCAGTTCAGTGAAGGAAAACAGCCAAGAGACCAATACATCTGTGTCTCCACACAAGGAAGTTTGCATGCTGACCAGTGCCGAATGCCTCTGCTGCACCAAATGACAGCGCAGCACTCACCATTCCAGCTGTGCCATTTGACAACACAGTGCTTACAATCTCTGTTGATGTGCCCTCATGACCAGCAGCACAATTGACGTGAGAGATGCTGCCATTTGCCATTTGAACAAGTTTATGCAACGTTGCAAGGACTTGGAAATGGTCGCTGGCTTCAGCCAGAGGGCTATATAACAGTGCTGACAAGTTACATCAGCCAGTGATGAGTCACTCAAGTATGAGGTCACATTACATTACCAGTGGTAGGGAGACCTATATTAACGGCAAGCGTGCAAAGTTGCATGCTGTTCCAACTAGTGCAGCAAAAGGCAAGCCATCTTTTTAAGGACAGCGAGCCACCTCAAAGAGCCATTTAAAGAACAAAGAATCCATCTATTGAGACGCTCAGTGCCAATGCTAACGCTACAGTATTTACTCTTTACACCAAGTCAGCTTTTCAGTTAAAGACACATTATAAAAATAGCATACACTTATTTTTTTTGTTTATAAAAACAGCGATTTCCTCTTTTCATAAACTTTATAAACTCCCACCATTCTATCAAAATTTCATATTTGTTTCTAGAAGTGTCTAACCTGCCCCAGCTTGTTAGAATTCCAAACATGTTTGTTTCAATGTCCACACAATAAACAAAGTATATTTGTATCAAGTGTCTGCTTACAGTACCAACCCAACAAAAATATAGTATCAACTGCACACTAAAGACTGTGTTTACAGAAAACATCAACACACCTAACAATATAGTGTAAAACAAAAACAAAAAGTTTAAAATACAGAACTGGAGACCTTTGCAACTTTTCAAGATAAACATTAAAAATTAAATTTATATGCTGTAATGAGATAAAAACAAAGCCTTGAAAAAGTTTTTGTGATCTACCCCCGTATTCTTGAGAAAATAGCGACTTGAGAAAATAATATAATGCCTTTTGCCTTTGAGTACTTTTTTGAGACTGAGTCCAAACATATCTAATAGGGATACAGAGGATATGGCGGCTTTATAGAGGACAGGAAGCAAGAGAAAAAATTGTTTGAGCTTAACATGGAAGTGAAGTAAGGCTTGGGATTGAATGGGAGGTCTGTGCCAGAACCGGAGGTGAGGTTAGGTAGGCTTTACTTCTGAGGATCTGTAGAGGAAGGTGAAATGGTGTTAGTGTACAGTGCCAACCCTTGGTCCAGTGTATCAACACATTTAGTCAAGTCCATCGACCGCTTCCCGTGCACATGTTTGTGAAAATGTAACAATCTATCGACTTAAAATAAAACACTAAGTTCTGTTTGTCCAGTGTGTCAGAGCAATTTAATTGGTCAGTTTGGCTTTCGTAACACAACAAAAGAGGAAAAACAAAACATGGAATATCTTCACACCTACAACAGAAAGGAAACATTTCATAATTAGAATGTGCTCATTTGTATGCCAGTTGACAGGCGTTCTCGTGATCTGGCTCATTTTAAAGTAACCTGTAAGAACCTTGACCAAGCTGATTTGCTTATGTACCTTATAGTTCCAAATTGGACCCTTACTTGAAGCTACCCAGTAAATACAGTGAAGCTCTGTAACAGAAAGGTAATCCTTGATGTATATAATTCAAGACTGAAAATTCATTTTGTATACATTTGCTTAGTTCTGTGTAAAGATTTAGTGAGCGAAATATATATATATATATATATATATATAGTGACAGATGGCCAGGGCCATTACCCGGCTGGGACGCTGGCTGGGTGGAAGGAATGGGGGAGAGACCATATGTAGGACATTAGTGGGCAACCCCCCTGGGTTACTTCAGCAGCATGGATACACGCAGGGTATAACAGGAATTGTAGTTTGGAGCAGCCCTGTTGAGCTCCATGGGTGCTGGTGGTCCACTATATATATATATATACTAGCAAAATAGCCGCGCATCTGTCAATCATTGTAAGCATACAACCGGTTTCGTCGACAACTTCACATCCAGCTTTTGAGAGTTTAAACATTCATAAACATCAAAGTGTCCACTACTGAAATCGTCACCTGTGTAAAATATTTGGCCATTTCAGTACACTTGAAAGCGACAACCGAACAATTCGGCGGCAGCTGTCAACTCACGTGCAGAACCATAGGTGAAGGGCTTAAGCATTTCACTCTTATATTGCTCCTGTGTAGTATAATTACATCCTGTACCGTCATCAGTCCACACCTTGAACCTTTCCCTGTCATTTAATACATAAGACAGAATGTTCCTCCGGATATCAAGAGTGAGCCTGATATGGCCATGCAATATGTAACAAAGAGAATGGAAAAGGCAGGTGCCATCTCCGGGCATGGAAACCGCTCGGTAAGTGACAGTTCTTTGATCAATGGTGATCACCTCAATAGACAAGTTAATGGGGGTATGGTTGGAATGATAAAGGAAATGGGTACCTGAACAATGTAAAGTAAGTCTAAAATACCTACACAATAACTATAATCATAATAAATGAATAATAAAACAGCAGAGAAGCTGTGGATTAAATAAAAAGGCTGTAGTTATCAGCAGGGAGACGTGAATCCCGTGGCGAAGCAAGGAAGGGAATGTAGAGACCGGAGCGACGGACGGCCTTATATAGGCAGGCAGCCAACAACGTGGGAGGCGTTGGGATGGGGGACCCAACACCGCCTCACACAGTGACCGAGCTGCAGGCTATGGACATATATATGTACGTAAGTAGGATTCAGTTAGCGTTGGGAACCCACGTACCAAATTTCTTGAAGATGGATCCATAAGTAACAAAGACCGTTGAAAAGTTCAATATGGCGGCCAACAGTGGCGTCATACCACCAAAATAAGTATGTACATTAGTTTCGGTTAGCGCAGGGAAGCCGCCTACCAAATTTCGTGAAGATGGGGCCATTAATAAGAAAGTTCAACATGGCGGACGTTGTCGACCGTTATGACCGTTACGTGTAGAATTTCTAAATGAAACCTGCTTAACTTTTGTAAGTAAGCTGTTAGGAATAAGCCAGCCAAAATTCAGCCTTCTACCTACACGGGAAGTTGGAGAATTAGTGGTGAGTGAGTGAGTGAGTGAGTGAGTGAGTGAGTGAGTCAGTCAGTCAGTGAGGGCTTTGCCTTTTATTAGTATAGATATATATGTATATAAACTGCTCCAAAAAATTAAAGGAACACTTTGAAAACACATCAGATCTCAATGGGAAAAAGAAATCCTCCTGGATATCTATACTGATATAGACTGGGTAATGTGTTAGGAACGAAAGGATGCCACATCGTTTGATGGAAATGAAAATCATCAACCTACAGAGCCCTGAATTCAAAGATGCAGGCTAGTCCATTTTGCCAAAATTGAATTGCAGCAACTCAAAATTGTACGCAGCACTTTGTATGGCCCCTGTGTTCTTGTATACATGCCTGACAACATCGGTGCATGCTTCTAATGACATGACAGATGGTGTTGTGGGGGATCTCCTACCAGATCTGGACCAGGGCATCACTGAGCTCCTGGACAGTCTGAGGTGCAACCTGGTGGCATTGGATGGACCAAAACATAATGTCCCAGAGGTGTTCTATTGGATTTAGGTCAGGAAAGTGTGGTGGCCAGTCAATGGTATCAATTCCTTCATCCTCCAGGAACTGCCTGCATACTCTCACCACACGAGGCCAGGAATTGTCGTGCGCCAGGAGCCACTGTACCAGCATAGGGTCTGACAATGGGTCCAAGGATTTCATCCTGATACCTAATGGCAGCCAAGGTGCCTTTGTCAAGCCTGTAGCGGTCTGTGTGACCCTCCATGGATATGCCTCCCCAGACAATCATTAACCCACCACCAAACTGCTCATGCTGAATGATGTTACAGGCAGCATAATGTTCTCCATGGCTTCTCCAGACCCTTTAACTTCTGTCACGTGCTCAGGGTGAACCTGCTCTCATCTGTAAAAAGCACAGGGTACCAGTGGTGCATCTGCCAATTCTGGTATTCTATGGCGAATGCCAATCGAGCTGCATGCTGCTGGGCAGTGAGCTCAGGGCCCATTAGAGGACATGGGGCCCTTGGGTCACCCTCATGAAGTCTTTCTGGTTGTTTGGTCAGAGACATTCACACCAGTGGCCTGCTGGAGGTCATTTTGTAGGGCTCTGACAGTGCTCATCCTGTTCCTCCTTGCCCAAAGGAGCAGATACTGGTCCTGCTGATGGGTTATGGACCTTCTATGGCCCTCTCCAGCTCTCCTAGAGTAACTGCTTCTCCTCCATGCCCTTGAGACTGTGCAGGGAGACACAGCAAACCTTCTGGCAATGACACGTATTGATGTGCCATCCTGGAGAAGTTGGACTACCTGTGCAACCTCTGTAGGGTCCAGGTATCGCCTCATGCTATTAGTAGTGACACTGACTGTAGCCAAATGCAAAACTAGTGAAGAAACAGTCAGAAAAGATGAGGAGGGAAAATGTCAGTGGCCTCCACCTGTTAAACCATTCCTGTTTTGGGGGTCATCTCATTGTTGCCCCTCTAGTGCATCTGTTGTTAATTTCATTAACACCACAGCAGCTGAAACTGATTAACAACCCCCTCTGCTACTTAACTGAGCAGATTAATATCCCATAAGTTTCATTGACTTTATGCTATACTCTGATTAAAAAGTGTTCCTTTAATTCTTTTGAGCAGTATATACTGTATATATATAGTGAATAAAAGGCACTATATTGTGCCCGATCCGTCACAGATTCACACAGAGGCACGTGTAAAATAAAAGTAATATTTATTTTTCTCTTCACCTGTCCTCCTCCTCCCGATTGGCTGCTGGCCCCTTTTATAGTTCACGCGGAAGTGCTCTAGGTGCTTGATTGCCGTGTTCTGGCTACACTTCCGGTTGTGGTGAATATGTTGCCCATAGGGGCTCCGGAGTGCCAGCTGCAGCACCCCCTGGCGGTGTCTGTGGGACACAACAGGGCTGCACCCAACTCCAATTCCCATGGAGCCCTGCGGGAACCTGAAGCACCTCTCCAACCCAGGGGGGCGGCCATGTAGCATCCAGGGGGAGGTATCGCACCGTCCAGGGCTGCTCCCCCTGAAGATACAGTGCAGGGGCATCCCGGCTGAGCATAGACCTGGGCCACCTGCCACAATATATATAAAGATGCTTTTTTTTGGCCAGCATGATCAATATTTAAGCTTTCTGTAGCTCAAAGGATTACAAAACTAAATGAAACATTTCTAAATAGCAGAGTATTTCAATGCCTCCATCTCTGTTTGGGCTCAGTACAATCTTTTCCTACAGTATATACTATTATATTTCAACATTTTAAATCATGTTTCATATTTTTGGTAATCCAAAATTACCTTTGGATTGAAACTGTGTAGATGTGCCTGAAATGATAATCAATGTACCAGAATCACTTTGTGACTCTGTTCGTCATAAAATAATCTTCATTAAATAAATTTAATTGACTTTACTTTTTTGTCTGAGAAGCTGACCAAAGAGGCAAGCTTAATGTTGTAAAATATATTTTTAGAAATAATGATTGGCTAACCAACTCTCTGACAACCTGGTCAATGTGGGTGGTTGCACCACAATTAAAGACATTATATAAAATGAAGGCTATATAAAAAAAAAAAAGTTAAAGTGTCAGGAGAAAGTAAAATTATGAAGTTAACTTTCGCTTAGATTTAGCTGCAGCCATTTCCAAATGACATTCACAAAAGGGGTGTCAGCATGACAAAGACTATTGTTTACCAGTAACGATGCACTTCACAATAACGTGCAGTGAATACATTTGTCTTTAGCATGCATAGTTTTCATACTCTTTCTCTGTATTTTTAGCATATGTTTGCTTAGAGGTTGATGCGCTTGCCGCTTCTTGAGCGGCTCTTATTTTATCCACCCTAGCAGCCTGCTTCTTATCTCTTTTCATCTGCATCTTTTCGTGTTAAAACTGATGAATTTAGTGTTTGTGTTGCAATTGCTTTGTACGTTTTCCTTATTTTTTCACTTAAGCTGGCACTTAAGTCTTCAATCTCCCTCAAGAATTATTTAAGATATGAAGAGGTAGGGGAAGTGACAGCAAAGGTGGTAGGGATGAGAACGGTGCCCATATGCATGCACCACACAGCTGCCCTACTGGCCAATGCAGAGAGTTGATTCTACAATAAAATAAAATTAAAATAAAAAGAGGAATAACCTTGGAGTTCAATCATCACACCAAAAGCAGATAGTAGACGTCATGTAGTATATGTGTACCAAATTTCAGGTCACTGGGTGAAACGGTTTGCGAGCTACAGGTGATTTTAAATCCTGGACAGACAAACAGACAGCCATGGTAGCATATTATTTATAAAGATTATTATCATCAGAGGTGACTGTGTTCAGAGGGTGCAGACCAATAAATACCTTGGAGTACAGCTGGATGATAAATTGGACTGGACTGCCAATACTAATGCTTTGTGTAAGAAAGGACAAAGCTGACTATACTTCCTTAGAAGGCTGGCGTCCTTCAACATCTGCAATAAGATGCTGCAGATGTTCTATCAGACGGTTGTGGCGAGCACCCTCTTCTACGCGGTTGTGTACTGGGGATGCAGCATAAAGAAGAGGAATGCCTCATGCCTGGACAAACTGGTGAGGGAGGGAGGCTCTATTGTAGACACGGAGCTGGACAGTTTGACATCCGTATTAGAGCGACAGGCACTGAGCAGGCTCCTGTCAATAATGGAAAATCCACTGCATCCACTGAACAGGATCATCTCCAGAAAGAGGAGCAGCTTCAGCTAAAGACTGCTGTCATTGTCCTACTCCACTAACAGACTGAGGAAATCGTTCCTCCCCCACACTATTGGCGCTTTTCCACTGCATAGTACGGCACGACACGGTTCAGTTCAGCTCACTTTTGGGGCGTTTTCCACTGGGAACAGTACCTGGTACCTGGTCCTTTTTTTAGTACCACCTCAGCCGAGGTTCCAAGCGCCGAACCGTTACCAAAACGTGACGTGTAAACTCTGCTGGTCACTTATTGGCCGGAGAAAATCGTCATTACTGCGTCACTGGCTATTCTTTTCTTTAAAGGTACACACACGCGGAAGTTTGTGTCCCGTCTCTCCATCGCTGGACGCAGTTTGTTGCATAAGTGGATGAATGTTTCTTCAGACATTCGAAAGTTCTCCAGCCACTGAGTGTTTGTAAAACCGGGAACAATCACATCCCACCACTCTGAAGCACGGTTAAATGTCCAAACAGATGGTCTGTTGCGGCGACTTTTTTGCAAAATGTGGAAGATCTGTAATATACAGAATCAGCATTTTAATGTTACACTGGCAGTTAAGTTCATTTTATGCTTTGCAACAGTGATAAAAGTTAGCTAGTGATGTGCTTTTTTTAGATGCTTACCCTTGCGCGTCGTCGAGCTAAAGTGTTGTCGTTGTCTGCGTGTTGTTGTAAAAGTTCCACAGTGTCACAGCAGTAGAGGCGGCGCAACTATAACGACACGTGAATAATCCCGCCCACTCTAACGCGGTACTAAACTGCAGTCGAAACGCAAACCGAGCCGAACTGAGCCGTACCAAGATGAGCTGTACTGAACCGTGCTGTGCCGTACTATGCAGTGGAAAAGCGCCATATGTGACTCTTCAATTCCACCGTAAACGTTAATATTATACAAAATTATTGTCTGTCTGTTATACTTTCATTGTTATCACTCTTTAATTTAATATTGCTCTTTATCAGTATGCTGCTGCTGGAATATGTGAATTTCTATCTATCTATCTATCTATCTATCTATCTATCTATCTATCTATCTATCTATCTATCTATCTATCTATCTATTTCACAGCCATCAAACATTAATGTTTTTAAGGCTTGGGTTGAAAACTGAAGTACCCAACTGAAAAAAACCCACATAGAAGTGCCGACTTATAGAACATGCTGACTCCATTCTGATAATGATTAGACTAAAAGTCAAATCCCATTTTCTTCTAGTACTTAACATTAGTGTAAGCTCATACTGTAAAATACATTAAAAATTTAAATACTCTAACTTTCAGTGCACAATATGGATTTTTACAGTAAATTTTAAATTTGTGAATCAGTCAGTTATCATTTTCTTGCTTATTAAATATTTTGTAACAGTGAGTCTTATACAAAAATAATTGATAACAGAATTCAATCACTGTAAATATGTTAGTAAACTACTTTGTACATTGAATACTTGCTTTTAAGCAATATCATGTTAAAAGGGCATCCTAATTAGGGTTATGGTTTAAAAGATATCAGATTCCAATCTAAGTCATGTAAAAACATCATCGATTTCAGTTGTCAGCATGTATCATTTTACTGTGCAAGAGTGTGTGGTGCAGTAAATTTGTACTCTGTATTGTTTTATCCTTCACTATTACACCTCAAATAACAGTGTATACTGTATATATATATATACAGTACAGGCCAAAAATTTGGACACAACTCCTCATTCAATGTTTTTTCTTTATTTTCATGACCATTTACAGCACTCCATCACTCTCCTTCTTGGTCAAATAGCCCTTACACAGCCTGGAGGTGTGTTTGGGGTCATTGTCCTGTTGAAAAATAAATGATCGTCCAACTAACCTGACTTCTGCACAACACAACTGCTGGTCCCAACCCCATTGATAAAGCAAGAAATTCCACTAAATAACCCTGATAAGGCACACCTGTGAAGTGAAAGCCATTTCAGGAGAAGCTCATCGAGAGAATGCCAAGAGTGTGCAAAGCAGTAATCAGAGCAAAGGGTGGCTATTTTGAAGAAACTAGAATATAAAACATGTTTTTAGTTATTTCACCTTTTTTTTTTAAGTACATAACTCCACATGTGTTCATTCATAGTTTTGATGCCTTCAGTGAGAATCTACCAATGTAAATGATCATGAAAATAAAGAAACCACATTGAATGAGGATGTGTGTCCAAACTTTTGGCCTGTACTGTATATACACTATATACATTGATCTACTTTTGTACTAAAATTGTGCTAGCGGCCTCAGTGATACGCCTTCCCTTTAACACTTTATAAGATCATTTATTGTCATCAAATTGGCTATTGTTAGTCTCTACTATCCATGCTCCTTAACTTTGATCATTATATACTGTATCATTTCACTTGTGGAAGTGTTTTGGCTTTTGTGGTTGCTACCACCATTTCCTATCCTCATGTGCAGTCTTTTGTAGCTGATGACTTCTGGTTGAAACATCTGTTTTTCACATGAAACAAAAAAATGAATACAGTGCATCCGGAAAGTATTCACAGCGCATCACTTTTTCCACATTTTGTTATGTTACAGCCTAATTCCAAAATGGATTAAATTCATTTTTTTCCTCAGAATTCTACACACAACACCCCACAGAGTTGTCCTGAAGCCACCCCTTTGATATCTTTGCTGTGTGCTTAGGGATGTTGTCCTGCTGAAAGATTAACCGTCGCCCCAGTCTGAGGTCAAGAGCGCTCTGGAGCAGGTTTTCATCCAGGATGTCTCTGTACTTTGCTGCAGTCATCTTTCCCTTTATCCTGACTAGTCTCCCAGTTCCTGCCGCTGAAAAACATCCCCACACTATGATGCTGCCACCACCATGCTTCACTGTAGGGATGGTATTGGCCTGGTGATGAGCAGTGCCTTGTTTCCTCCAAATGTAACTCCTGGCATTCACACCAAAGAGTTCAATCTTTGTCTCATCAGACCAGAGAATTTTGTTTCTCATGGCCTGAGAGTCCTTCAGGTGCCTTTTGGCAAACTCCAGGTGGTCTGCCATGTGCCTTTTACTAAGGAGTGTCTTCCATCTGGCCACTCTACCATACAGGCCTGATTGGTGCATTGCTGCAGCGATGGTTGTCCTTCTGGAAGGGTCTCCTCTCTCCAAAGAGGACCTCTGGAGCTCCGACAGAGTGACCATCGGGTTCTTGGTCACCTCCCTGACTAAGGCCCTTCTCCCCCGATCGCTCAGTTTAAATGGCCGGCCAGCTCTAGGTGGTTTCGAACTTCTTCCTCTTATGGATGGCCACTGTGCTCTTTGGGACCTTCAAAGCAGCAGAAATTTTGCTGTAACCTTCCCCAGATTTGTGCCTCGAGACAATCCTGTGTCAGAGGTCTATAGACAATTCCTTTGACTTCATGCTTGGTTTGTGCTCTAACATGAACTGTCAACTGTGGGACCTTATATAGACAGGTGTGTGCCTTTCCAAATCATGTCCAATCAACTGAATTTACCACAGGTGCACTTCAATTAAGCTGCAGAAACATCTCAAGGATGATCAGGGGAAACAGGATGCACCTGAGCTCAATTTTGAGCTTCATGGCAAAGGCTGTAACATAACAAAATGTGGAAAAAGTGATGCACTGTGAATACTTTCAGGATGCACTGTATGTATACAGTATATGGAGGTAAATGACATTGTCAACAAGGCTGTTTAAGACCATTTCTTTTACTATTGGTCAATTCATATTCATTATTAAAAATATAGACCTCTTTGGATGTGTTTTGGGCTCATTTGTGGCATGCTATACAGTATTTGGAGATGATTTTGTGTTATTCCAAATTTCTTTCTGTACCTTTAATATTGTGGTTTGTCATGGTCTCTTAATTGAGAGCCAGTACAATTAAACACTTTCTTTCCATATCTTTAAACTCTTTGTATATCCTAATGAAAAAGATGTTATTTTAGCTGCTTTCTGTTTACATTTTTCAAATATCAGATTATTTATGTACATGGATGAGAACATAGCCACTCAAACTGGAATGGGGCTGCTCCAGTTCTTCTGGGGCACTTTTGCTTCAATGTAGACCACCCTTATAATATGGTTTTACTGAATTTTGTAAACAGAATAATGCTTTCATTCTTGGTTCTGATTTCTTTCAGATTTTGTGACTCACAAGTAGGCTGATATGCTATATATAGTTTGAACAGCATGTGCATACTTTCACTAAGGCTCATTTCTTGCTATTGAAACAATTTTCTGAACAGTATGTCTCTAACAGAAACGTCTTTGCTCTTTTGGTGAACATTGCAATCCTGAAGGTGCATTGAAGTGTCCATGTCAACACAATGCCCATCGACATATAACAACGTTACATTTGAATACATCCAAACAAAATAGCATTGGGGATTGTTGATTTCACTCTTTGTGAGTGATTCAGATGTGTAGCTGTATTAGATTAGTTTAGATTATGTAAATTTTATTAATACCAAAGAGAAATTTAGATTCAAATTTAGAAAACAACAAAGTCAGATTGCAATGTGTCTTACTGGAACCTTAGTTCATTTTAAAACATTAAAACAATTTTAATGAGAACAGGCCAGTCATACTCATCTGGATTCTCCAAAGTAATTTGAGATTTGAAGATCCCCACTGCCATATTCTCTACTCTACTACTTGGTAATTTAATCCATTCGCCTATGATTCTTTGTGTGAAGAAAACTTTATAATATTTGTATGAAATTTCCCTTAACTATGTAACGGCCGACCCCTTACCCAGCCGGCAGCCACACTACCAAGACCCGTGGCCTGGGTGAATTACTGAGAAACTTACCTATACCAAGCCGTACCTCTGACAATTAATATTTTCTCTCTTCCCCAATCGACGGTTTAAAGACGAGTAAGCAAAGGCATATATGTAAAAAGGTGTAAAAATATATTAAATGAAGCTCAATGACAACAACAATACAAATGCCCGACATCATATATATATATACATATATACAATATATATATATACAGTACATATATACAATATATATATATATATATCCCTCCACCAGACCTGCAAAGTGAAACAGTACATATATAATAACAAAGAACCTCCCTTGCCCCGCACACGTATAACAAACACAAAATACAAATAATACCAATGAATGAGTACTGAATGACAATGAACGTGAAATTGAGTCTGGTTAAATCATTGTCCGGAATCCGGATGACTGATCAAAAATAGATACGTTTGAATCTCCCAGGCAAATAGAACAACCTCATCGTGCTTCCTTTCGAATGGCAGATAATAATGTCCAACCCCGGGGTTTTTGGCGATGATGGGTTGTTGTGATTCTGGCTGAATTAAAAGAAAAACTGGATCAAAGCACGATGTAAATAGTGGCAGAAAATGATGAGCGGTTGTTGGTAAATGAAATCTCCGTCTTTCTCCTTCCTCCTCTTCTTTCCCACCTGATGGTATAAATAATGATGAGCCGAATGTAACTGGTAAAATCCCGGTCCTGACGTGTCCAGGGGGTCACTGCCACCCCGTTCCCGTTTCTTATTACAGGGACTATATTTAAACAGACACACATTAGTTTAAAAAGGGTGCTGAGATGAGACGTGGCTGGGTACAACACAATAAACAACAATACCTATGTGGCCCCGCTACAACTATGTCCTATGTTCTTGCTGAAGAAAGTAACATTATGGATCCACTGTAAAAATTCACTTTATAATTTTAAATACTTCAGTCATGCCACCTTTTAATCTCTGTTGCTTAAATTGAATCTTCTTTAATCATTCCTCATAGCTCATACTTCTCATCCCTGGAATTAACATTATCAGTCTTTGATGAACTTTCCCTACTGTTACTATATCTTTTTTTGTAATATGGAGACCAAAAATGTACATAGTACTCCTGGTGAGGTCTCACTTTAGTGAGTTCTGTAATTTACTTATAGCATCCCTTGATTTTTACTCCATATTTAGTACTATATAACCTAATATTAGGCAATGACATGTCCACTGTGACCACAAGTCCTTCTCATGAGGTGTACTTTCAACTTTCAAAAATCACATTTTTGTTTAAAATATAAATATAAATCTTTATTTCCTATGTGTAATAATAATAATTTCATCTGTCACAAATCTTTTCAAGCTTATATGTTGTCCAGGTCACTCGGGTCACCCACAACAATTCAGTAGAAGCCCTTCCACCTAGTTTAGTATTAACTGCAAACCTGACCAGTTTGTTGCGTATATACTTATTTAGATTGTTTATGTATATTAAATAAAGCAGTAACCCCAGCACAGATCCCTGAGGGAAATATTTTAACATCACATAATTCTGAAAAGATTCCTCGTACCCTAACCATTTGCCCCCTGTATTTAACCCAATTTAATTCCCACCTACATATAGCTCTCTGAATTCCTATTTCATTTAATATGGTTACTAACTCATACCAAGGAAATGTCACTATTCAGATATAATTCCAGTGTATTACAGACACAGACATTACATTCAAAATGAAAAATAACAGTTATTTTCTTTACATTCCACTGTTTTTCAGCATTGTGTTACTTGAGACATGCTATATAGTTTTGCTCTATTTTATAGATCTGTTTTTGAACATCACTTCCACGATCAGCCTTTTAGTTTTTTTATTATTTAGCCTATATCATCTTTAGTAACATAGACTGCCTCCTGCAATTATACTAAGAAAACATTTTAAATGCTCTTCCAGCACACTGAAGTATAGTTGTACTGCTGATTCTATTTCATCTCACTCATAACGCAGAGATCCCTGAGTTACTGCTGCTTTATGGCAGAGATTTTAAGCATTCATCGCATCAAACAAAACCTGATTACTTTCTGATTAATGGCAATGGAAAATAACTTCCATATTTCTGATTTTACTTTTCTTATTATAATGACTTTACAATGGTCGTTTTTAAGAAGCTTTTCAATATCAGCGATTCTCATTTAACTACAGTAACTCAGCTAAGATGCTGTTCCACACACAGTCTGAGTTGGCTGCTGACTTGATGCACATTGCTTAAAACTATGAGGTATAATTTAAAGAAATATGAAGATATATAGATATAAATATATATATATATAGATATAAATATAAATATAGATATAAATATATATACATACTGTATATATAGATATAAAGATATCTATCCATCCATTATCCAACCTGCTATATCCTAACACAGGGTCATGGGGTTAAAGATATACAGTATATATATTTTGAGGTCATCTATATTACATTTTTTTGCAACCGTAAAAGAGGGAAAACTCACTTTAGTTTAGTCTAGTCTCATATGTTATTCCTTAATTGACTACTTTCACCACTAGCACTGAACTGTTATCCAAGGTTGCTTTTGAGAACTGGGAAGCCTATCTTGTCTGTTTGAAATTCTTTGTGCTCAGAATAATCTTTTTAGTTTGTGACAGTTATATATTTTGAAAGTTTAATTTTCTAACTTTAATTTCATGTATTAATTTGTATTTTATTTCTTTGTTTTAAAACATTTATTTTTTAATGTATTTCTAAGTGAATTACATCTTCATGTTAAACGTCATTGCAAGGATGCTGTTTTATTTAATCGGTTTACAGGACTTCTTGAATAAATTTGAAAATGGATAAGACAAAAGTATCAGTAGTGTTAGATCAGGAGCTACCAAAGAGTGTGAAGCAAGTGCAGCATTTCGTGGGTATCTGCAGTTTAAAAAAAATTACTGGATTTTTTCACTTACTAAGAAGGCAGAAAAGATGTTATCTTAGACTCCTGAGTATCCAAGGTCTTTTGATACCTTGAGCAACAGTTTGTCATAGTGTACTTCTCTAGCTTTGGGGTGGTGTGCTATACTGTCATAAAAAATTGATTATAGCGATGCATGACACCCTTGAACATTCTTTTCTAGAAAATTGTCATCCGTGGAACAGAATTACAATTTATTGAATAGAGAGTTATTAGCCATGAAATTGGTGCTTGAGGAATGAAAATTGTTTATCTGAAGTTGGGTCAAAGACTTATCACACTTCAGGAGCAGCGGGTGATGTTTTCAGTCTTTTCAATTTTGTAAAAACATATTGTCCAGGCAACAAGAACGGGAAAGCCAAAGCTTTGCTGCAATTGTTCAACAATGATATCCCAGAAGAGCTCCCAGAAAACAATTTTATCATTGACATTTCTACCTGCAACACAAGTGCTAAATTTCTAATAACTAATAAAACAAATTGTTAGATCTAACCAAGATAATGCTACTGATCAGTTGTTTAGTGAAAAATATTTTTGGCTACAGAACTTAAAAGTGAAATGCTTGTTCCGAGACCCCTAGGTATAAACAAAATACAATAATTAATAATTCAATACAATGCTACTTCGCTAGGAATAGAAGATGTTAAGATTTCCAAGACTATGTCTTGGTGTGTAAAGTGTGCGCAAGAGCAAAAAAATAGCACAGCTCCTCCAATTGGCCTGTTACAACTTCTGCCATTTGATTGTTGGCCCTAGGAGTTAAATTGCTTGCATTTTATTAGGTATTTTTTATCTTTGCATAATAAAACGGTAATCTTGGTTTTCAAAAGTGCTTATTTCATTACTCTCAAAAATCTCCTCAGAGCTGAAGAACTAGAAGATACACTTTACGATTGAAATTTTTAGATTTTATGTTTTCCCTCACCAATCATGTCAGATAGAGGTCCCCAATATGTTTCCCTGTCTTTAGCCGGTGGGTTTTCAACATTTGTTTTTAACTTTGTGGTGTTCACCTGTTTACTTTAAGCAACTGTGCCAATGTCAAAATCATGTAATGTTTTGTAGATATACTGTGAACAAATAATTAAAATATGAACAATAAGAAATATAAATAGTTTGTATTTACAGTATGCAGCACATATTTAGGCTATGTTTAAAGTATTTACTTATTTTTGATATGAATATTCAAAGTTTAATTTTTGTCTACTTTGACAGCCCTGCATCAATGGAATCTTACTCAAGGAAAATCATATTATATACATCTTTCTGATCATGTTTTTGTTGATTTAATCATAGAATTCATGCATATTAGGAAAGTCTGTCTCCTCGTTTTGAACCCATGTTTATTATGCTAGTTTAACTGCACATCCTCTCTCTGACACACAATCATTAAGTATTTTCTGCCAACAGATTATTCAAGAAAATTCTGTCTTGAACAATACTGGGGCTCGTTTATACCAATGACAGTATGCCTTTATAATACCTCACTTTGACTGTTCTTTTTATCTTTTTTGCAAGTTAGATTTTCTTTTTCTCTTTTAAATAATTACGGTGTATATTTGGGTGTGTGTGTGTGTCGGGGTTGCTATTGTTTTGTTATTTTTTTATTTATTAAGCTTCTGCAAAAAGCTACATTTTCCCCTTGGGAAATCTGTCATAATAGTAGTAGTATATTTATTAAGTTTAGGTTAAAACATCCTATTTCTACAACAGGATATTTGCTAACTTCCAATCCTTCACTGGGAAATTTTCCCAATGTGTCCAGATCCTTGAAAAATAAGTGTCAAGGGCTTATATATATGTACTCACTAACCTCCTTAAGCAATCTAGGATAAATGCTGTCTGGTACTTGTGATTTGTTAGATTTCAGCCTAATTAATTAAAGTAACACTTTTTCTACAATTTGCCAATCACTGAATACCTCCTTTGTAGTATCTGTTAATATCGTGAGATTATCGATTTTTTCACACATCTAAAATTTTGAAAAATGGAAATTCAGAGCATGTGCTATATTACCATCTGCATATTTTTTTAACTTTACTAACACACTTCACCTCCTCCTTGACCTTCTTTTTACTACTAAAATATTAAAAGAATTTAATGGGTAATCTTTTTTAACTGCTGCTATTAGTCTTATGCATGTTCTTTTACTTTGCCCACTTCTTTTTTAGCACCTTAATTGTCCATTGCAGTGTTTTCTTCAATTCCACACTAATTTTAAAATTTAGAATACATTTATCCTGCATTATATGTAAAACACTTTTAAACTTGCCTCCACAATTGAAAGCTTATCCCAATTTATCTTATATCAGCTTTGCCGAATCTGCTCAAAATTTGGCCTACAAAAATTGAAGTCAGCAGGTTTAGTTTTTGAATATATGCTCTGCCAATATTATGGCCACTAGATCCTAATGATTTAATATGACGGTTGGGGTCAGCTCCATGCTCCCCCTACTTTCCAGGAGCCTCTTGAATCCAAACCTGCAATAGTCATGAACCGAGGTGTGCTGGGCAAAGGATGACTCATGCTTACAGCAAGGGGTAGGTGTAAAAGTGTCTAAAGCTTTTATTAAAGACTATCAACACTCAAAGTCAAACCATGTTCAAATTAAAGTGCTGTGTATTAAATTTTCTTCTAATAAATAAATAATCCGTAAAACTGACAAAATCTTTAGAGGTTAGAATATCCAAATAAAGTAAACAATCCATAAAATGAGGTTAAAATCCAGAGACAGTCCTTTTCGTCTCCTCCACTCATTCTCTCTCACTCTCTTTCGCTTTCATTTTAACCTTTGATCTTTCTCCTTTTCCTTCTTTCAATTACTAATTTTTTTGTTATCTCTTTCCAGTCTGTCTGCCATGCTGGCTTCTTTATACTGCTCGATCTGGTGCCAATGAGACCGTCTACCCACTCCGCGGTGTGAATGTGGCAGCTGAATGATTCACCTGAATTTTCTCTTGAGTGTGTGAACAGCCAAGCACTGCAGTCAACCCCGAGCAGCATTGTCATGCACCCACCCACACCCATTCTGAGCCTGCAAGCTCCCGAGTCTTGATTATTTATTTAAAGACCCTCACAATGCTACCGGTCACTTATCACATTCAATCACATCTATCTCCTGAATCTTATCATGTTTATTAATAATACTAAATATAAAGAGGCTTCACTCCTCATTGCTGCTTTCACACACTGTGTCATTAATTAATTCCAAAAACTCCTGTTCTTATGCACCTCTAATTGTAAAGTAGGACAGATTAATATTTGGGAAATTAAAGTGCCCCATAACTGTAACATAATCTTGCTTTTTTAATATTTTTAAAAAGATACATATTACAATTATATGGGGAGGTGTCTGTCACATATAACAAATATAAGGCTTGTATCCCAAATACTTTTTAATCATATCCAAACATCCCCACAAAGATGTGACTCATCATCAAATTGACTTCAATCAAATCTTGTTTTACATAAATAATGATTCCCCCAGTTATTCAGTTTTGCCTGCTTTCCAAAGTAATGTATACCCATTGTGGCAGACAGCTGGGACCCTTACCTAGCCAGGACATCTAGAGGAAGGAAGAACCGAGAGAGAAACAATACCTTCCCCAGGACACGAGAGGACAGCCGCAGAGGCTGGCGTCAAGGCCACCGGAACAAAGCTTGGAAGCTCAACCCTGTGGGGGGCCATGGTCACCACCAGGGGTTACCTGGAAATTTATTAAACCCTGGACTGCAGCACTTCTGCCACACCAGGAAATGCTGCCAGAAGAGAATCCTGGAGTGCTTTCAGGTGCACATGCAACTTACACTTCCACCACACCAGGAAGTTCTGCAGGAACATCGTCAGGGAGCACATCTGGATGCAACATAAAAGGGGCCGCCTCACTCCATTCGAGGAGTAGGAGTTGGGAGGCAGAGGACAAAGCTTGTAAGAAAGGAATGGATGCGGCAGAAAAGAGACAAAAGAAAGGAAATGAGAAGAAAAGATAAGGACTATGAGCTTATTATTGCTGGTTTGTGCACTGTGTGTAAGGAAAGACAAAATAAAAGTGGGTGGTTTTAGACTTGTGAGTCTGAGTCTTTGTCTGTGACCGGGCTGATCACCACACCATCTAACTAATACTCATTCTCAACTCTTTAATCCTTCCAGATTTCTATTTTTGCTATTATATAATTTTGTATGTACAGCTACATATAAATCCAGATCATGTATATTATTTTGATGCTCCTAATATTAATTTATAATGTACTTACTTTATCTTTTTAGTAGTTGACTTGAACTTTCAAAAGTTCTTTCGTATGTTTGTATTAATGTTATTGTTTGTACTGTTGTGTGAAGATCTAAATAGCAGTGAGTGGACCATGTGGAGTTTGCTACTCCATGAGTTCACTGAAATCATGAAAATGTTCCCGAATCTTGCTGAAAAATGCATTAAAGTCAATAATGAAAGAGGAAATAAACTAGTTTTGAGTGACTTATAATGGTACAGTTGTATTTTAGGTGTCCCTGAGGGGTAGCGAGACATACGTCAATTATGTTGGACTAATTATTTTAGCCAAAAGTATGATCTGAGCTCTGACAAGGCAGCAGTGTTAACCAGTGTGCCACTGGGGTTCAAACAACAAAAGATGCAAACAAAATGATAATCATAAGCAAAATACAATAAATGGCCACAAACTAGCAATAAGTAAAAAAATATATATGTAAATCACAGAGTTCTAATCTTGAGGAACACATTAGCCATGCAACAAGGCAGAGGTTTGTTCAATTGTCTGAAGTTCCAGCACAGAGATTTGCTTTTGTTTCTTATCTCTATGCAGATGCTTTATTCTGTTTTCCTCCATGAAGAAGATAGAAATACCTTGTTAACAGTAATAAATCATTTGCTATTACTATTATTGCTTCACATAGTTGCATGTGTTTTCTTTCTTGGGGAGGAGAAGGGAGAAGGCTCCTTCAAGGGCTTGTTTTAAGTTCATAGGTCCATCATATGGCTAATTATGCATGCAGATTTGGCATGCTATGCTACATGGCCAGCATACAGAGATTCCTATTATATGTCCAGTAGCAGTACTCGTAGTATTCTTATTATGGTCAGTTAATGTACATCTCAAATGAAGATATTGCAGAGAGGAACGCTAGAGTACTGTGATATCACACAGGCTCAATGGAGCTCTGTAATGATCTTACAGTATGCATGCATAAAAGCTTTGCTAAATGCTGCTATATTTCTATGATGTTACGCTGGTCTAGGAAAGCATCATGGGGTGCTGAGTGCAAGGTCAATTTTTCGAAAAGTATTCAGTGAATAAAGTCACTGTTGAATACAGCATATTCACTTCAAAAACACTTTGGTGAATTTCTCCAATCAACACTAGTTCAAGACCTGGCCTATCATAAACTTCATACCTTCCCTTTCATTTGCCTCTCCATTGCATTGTTGTTGTTCCTAAGGCTCAAACATAACCCATCACAACAGAACCTATGCCACTGTATCTGTATGCCACACTTTAAATCTTGAAATCTTACCTGGACTGGCACATGGCACAGACAGGATTTGATTACAGAACTGAAGGCCTGATCCCTGTGGGACACCAGCCTTGACATTATGTAATTCTGATAAGTTTTCTCACACCATTACCCTATGCTTCCTGTATCTGAGCCAAGTTTGTGCCAATTTACACGCCACACCCTGAATTCCCATATCTTTTAGTTGGATGCCCAACCTCTCTTGAGGTACCTAATCAAAAACTTTCATAAAGTCAACGTAAATAATATCATATACTCCGTAATATTATGCAGTATATCAATTAAACATGACTT
This sequence comes from Polypterus senegalus, assembly GCF_016835505.1. Classification (NCBI taxonomy): domain Eukaryota; kingdom Metazoa; phylum Chordata; class Cladistia; order Polypteriformes; family Polypteridae; genus Polypterus; species Polypterus senegalus. The sequence continues at coordinate 179,087,713 of NC_053155.1, read as the reverse complement.
CCCTATTCTAAGCCCATAATAACTGTTGCTTAATAATTCCTTAAATTAAATTACCTACAAGGCATGTTAAGTTTATTTGCCTATAATTGCTTGAATTAGCCATTTTCTAGTACTTATGAATTCCCCAGTGTGCAGTGACTTCCTAAAAATATTACTGCTAAGAACTGTTCAGCCCAGTAAACCTATTACACACTTCTTCCTTCTTACTATGAAACTCATATACTGAATATCAGTTACTAGTTATTACCTTGTTCTCTGTTTCTACAACTGCTTGTGCCTAATCAGCACCTTCTTGCTACATGCCAGTCTACATACCACGGAGCACTTCTCTTAAACCACTGTTAAGTCAGGTGGCTACCTGTGCTTAATATGAATGCTTTCTTACCTATGAACGCATGTGCTCTCCCTTTCTTGCTAGCATTAATGCCTAACTGTATTAGTTCCGTTTGGTTCTCTATCCAATTATTCTTCATATGCCTTGACTATTTTCCTACTAAGGAATCATTGTTACTTTAAACTATTTAACGTTATGACTCAGGTTATTTTAGAATTCCCACACGGCTCATAGCGGCAGCCATAAAACAATATTTTTAGGTGCAAAACGTATCTTTTAATTAACTCTCACAACTCAGAAACACAGAATTCTGAGCACTCCCTCTTCCATTCTCAAGTCAGTAATGTCCCCAAGTCCTTCCCCACTCATCAGCCCATAAGTAACAGATTGAGTTACCGTCAAGATCTTTACTCCAATCTGTACTGTCAGCCAGAGTACTGAACGTCCATTTTGGGTTCTGCAAAGTCTTATTCGCTCACAAGAAAAGAAATTAAGTGTCATCTCATCATTTGATAAGATATTTTCTTTGGCCTCAGGGATACACCTGTTAACTTAGATTTAGTGTAGTTTCAGTATAGCATAGCACAGTATATACAGATGCTGTTCATTTCACATTTTTCAGAATACTTCCTCCCAAATTAATGCCAATATTAAGCAATACAAATACCTAAAATCTATTCATAATTTGCTCCTTGCAATGTCTCACCTTACGTTATTTATACTTGATGTTCATGTATCAATTGTGATCCACTGAGCAAGTGTATTTTTTTATTCTAAATCCATACTGCACATCTCTTTGCAAGTGTTCATCAAATTATGTGTGTTTAGGTCTCAGTGTTTAGGAAAGACCTACTGTAAATATGAATTATGCATCTTTAAGCTCCTATACACTATTTTCTCTCTATGTATTATCCTGTCCAATGTGATGATCTACTTAGTTGATTTAGTTTCCACTTCTCTCACTATATTGGTATGCAATGTTTTCATTTATAAGAGTGAAATGCTTTTTAAACTGATTCTTAAAATGCCTGGGGCTGTTACCTGACCCAGGCCTAGTTTAAAACAGATTCTTTGACTCAGTGATTAAAATTTAGTATTCATTACTTATATTTGAATCCAGAACTAGAAAGTTTAATTGTCCTAATAATTATATACTGTTGAATAATTTGTATTAGTGATCTTACAACAGGTTTACGATTTTCAAAATATCTGCACAGCACACCCCATCTACCCACCTTCTTTCAATCCAGCTTTAATGAGGTCAAAGCCTTGTATACAGTATAATATATCTTAAACATGTTGTACTGACTAGCAATATTGTACATATTTTTTATGTTGTTTGTACCTTTGAAAAGATTTTCAAACCTGTTCATAAATAAATACATTTTCATTAATTAGCTAATTGGACTGTGACTAATTGGATATATTTACAGGTTCTAGGGTTTTCTTTGAAGATCCATGTCATTAATTGTGTTCTTGTTTGTCAAAAGAACAGTACTTGCTACAGTTTTAATACATTTCTTCTCTTAATCTATCAGTTAGTTAAATAAATAGTGTACTACACCATGAACACCACAAAGAATCTGTTGTGTGAGTTTTCATTATTATTGTTTTCATTTACCTTGCATCCTTTATACTTACAAAGTATTTATGGTCAATTAAATGAACTACTTTCAAATTTCGATTGTTGTATACTTCACACGTGAAATAAAATGCATTTATAAGAATCTCTTTGGTACATAGTGTTGATTCTGGTAGACCAAAAAGCAAGACTTAATTTCAGGCATGGTGGATGACTTTGGTTCCCTTCTCTAATGAGTATTATTTTCTTTCTCCTCTTTCAATTTTTCAGTGAATTCTTGAGGAAATATCTGGCTATCAGGCAAGTTAAATATTCACTCTCAACCCCCTGTTAGCAGAGGAAATGAGGGAAACTGTTTTTTTTTTTCTTCAAAATATATCAAATAGAGAGATTTCTGGCTAGAGCTCTGCCCTGTGCATCAGATATAGCAGGGATGCAAGAGTTCCACAGATACTTGGATTTCTGCTCTTCAATTCAATTCAATTCAATTTTATTTGTCATTCAGCAGAATATCCAATATGTGCTGCAGAACGAAAAGACGATGCACAAGACATTAATAAAAACACATGGTATTTAAAAGACGAACGGTGGTAGGAAAAAAAACTGTTTTTAAACCTGGTGGTTCTGCATTTCAGGCTACGGTATCTTCTGCCTGAGGGCATGAGGGAAAAGAGTTCAGAGGCAGGATGAGTGGGGTCGACCAATAGATCTTAGATAATCAATTCCGACAAGCTAAATAATAGACCAATAAAGTTATCCATAGTCGGATGGACAGTCGAGAGAAGTATGAGCGAAATAAAGCAATATGGGTAAAAAATGGCAAAAGTAATTGAAAAACGTAATAGTACAAGCTTGAAAAATATTGAAAATAAATCACAAATTTCATCGGGACTGGTTTAATTAAAAAAAAAAAAATATATATATATACTGTATAACTTTGAACAAGAACCACTGAAGTGAGAGGGAGTAAATGAGGCAAAAAAGTTGGCATCCTTGGAAAAAACATTTTAGGTTTTCTTCAGATCAGTTGTTGCTCGATGAAGAATTGAAGGCTTTAGATAATCAAATCCTGCTTTTCCCCAACAACTGATGTTTCATGATCTAGTTTAATGAGAAGTGACTATGCAGGTAGACCAGTGATTACTGTGTATGACTGCTTGAAGAACCAAGAGGTAATGAACAGAATTATAAGATTACCCATGATTATTATAATTATTACCTATTGCAGTCTTATTTAAATAATTCACAGTGATTTACTTTCATCATGTAAACATTGAACACTAGACTATTGCAAACATTAATCACAGAGTAACTTTAGCACTGACTAGCATGCCTAACTACTATTCAGCGTAATGCATTAACCTAACCATATGCATAGGTAGCCAACCAGTCACATTAGTTAAGTGATATTGTTAATTACATATGTAAATTGCCAAATGGATGCCGTGTATGTTAATCTACCACCTTGCTGCAAACCTAATTAAGTGATTTTATGAGCACATATTAAATATTACATTGAATAAACCTATTACATTGTATATCACAAAGTAATTAGAATTTTATTGTGATCAACAAGCAGTATATTTTCTTTTAATAATTACAGGGCATGGTTTGTGGCTTTATAGCAGAACACAACTTGCGATTCACAGTGGCAGAGAATATAAGGAAAGTGTGAATTGTGCTTAATATAAAAAGAGTCAACACACTTAAAAAGGGGTATTAAATGTCTTGTTGAGCTACGTCTGTAATGTCTAAGTCATGCTGTGTTGACTAAGTCATTGTAAGACAACTTGCTACCCTTAGTGTAACTATAGCTGATAGACAGTTTGTATTGAATTAATAAAGTCAAAAAGAAGAAACATTTGGGCAAAACCCAGCTAAACATCACAACACTTAACGAAGAGAAAAAAAAAAACTATAAAATCTCTTATTAAGAAGCTCTTATAATTAATTTCTGCATTTATTTAGAAAAGGAACATAGTGAAATATTTTTTGTTGTTAGTGATTAAGGACAGTAAAAGTAGTTTTTTGTGAGAAGTTTACAGAAAGAAGGTCTAAAAAAGCAGTAAAAACAAGGCAATTAAATAAGAATGAAGCAAGTTTCAACAAAGCAGAGTCTGGCAGTGTAGATGAGTGCTAATGTGTTGCACCATGTTCAATATTACAGACTAATTAAAAAGTCACTGTTTTATCCGGACACTCAGCTTTTATAAAGGTTGTTTTCTATACTAAATTAGGGACTTGTTCTGACAACATCACTGTCATTTTATAGGCTTTCAACTATTCTTCATCACTGACATAGACAAACTACCTTTTCTTTGTTGTGGTCCTCATTATGTCTTCTTGAAGTCACATGAGCAGAAGAGACCATCCTTACAGATACTCCCAAGCTGGCTTGTCTCCTGGTAACTTCCAGTTTTTATTGGGAGCTTATCTGGCAGAACACACATCTATTTGTAGTCATGTAACGTAGCAGACACAATTACATAGGAAATGCAGCTGTCTTTATAAAGGACTATGGTGCACATCAGAGTAGAGATCTACTTTTACAATGCTCTAAGGTTGATTTCACTAAGCTGCACCATTTTTCCTGGCAGGAATTATTTAGGAGTACATCATCTGACTTGCACACAGCTCTTGACTTATCACATTCATATGGTTGATATAAAGTTAAAGTTAGTATATATGCAAGTTGTAATTGTATGACTGTGCACATGTACAAGTCACAGCATCTATCTCTAATTAATTTGATCAGGCTTACTGTGCTCTTCATGTTGGGTGTTACATAGTTCTGACTGCTTTCTTTTGTAAATATACACACTAAGGATCTGTTTGTATAATTCTGTCTTAGAACTCAGAGAAGACTTTAATATAGACAGAGGTATAAAAATATCTGTAAGGTGCTGAAACTTTTCAGGAGCACAGCAATATCCATCTAATAGAAATGCAAAGAATATACAAAAACACTGATAAAAGCTTCCACTTACATCCCTGGGAAGATTATATATTATAAAGGCAGGGATTAAAACAAAGAAAATACTACTCAATTAATATTGCACTGAACTGGTACAACCCCATGAAATTATAGTATACTGTCATGGACAAGTAAGGTATTTTTATCTGATTTAAGGATTTTACTGGCCATTCATTGATACTTGCATCTTCCTGTCTAACTGGCTAATGGATGCATTTAGAATAACATGTTTTGCCTCATGATTATAAGTGTTTTGAGTACTGCAATGCTGTTTTTGGTATAGTTTCATTTTAGTGGAGAAGTCTCAGTAAAGATGCAATGGTATTTATTTTGGAGTTGAGTGATATTATCAAACAACATTTTTAGTAAGATTGTGCTGATAGAACTAAGGCTTTAATCCCTGTTTTCAAAGCTTTCATGTCAGATCAGTATCGTTTTTAGAATAAAAGTAGCAGAATAGAACATGAATGTTGGTTGACCTTCAGTGTTACGAGAGTAAGCTTTTAAAACCTACTGTACATTCAGATCAGCCATGACTTTCATTTATTTATTTTTTAAATTGGTTTCCATGGTCACCGAGCAAATCCTAATAGACGTGAAGTGTCTAAATTTGTTTCCCTTTATTTCTGTTACCAATGTGTTTTCAAACACAGTCTCTGCTTTAGTGCATTTTAGGACTGGAGGACCTGTCCTTATATCTTGATTTCGGACCATAAGAGCATGAGCAAAGCATATAAGGGCAGATAGAATTGTGAGTTTCTTTGTAACACATTATATATGACTTTCTTATGTTGGCATTCTGCCTAAAGATTTTTTATTCTCTGAGCATAAAAATCAGTGATAATAACATTCTCTGCGCATAATCATGTGTTTTTTCAGTGACTTTCCATTTTCATGTATTTTGTTTATTCAGCTCTAGCACAGCTTAGCCTTGTTCTGGTCATCACCTCTTCACTTGTGGTTATGTGCAACACCTTTTTGATATTGGAGCTATTTGTGAGCACGGGAATGTAAACTGGGTATATATTATATTATTAAAGGATGGACTCATCAGTGTGATTCTAACACCCAGAGGATAAGGAAACTTGATGTAAAATTAAAAATAAAAGTTGGCACATAGCTAGTTTGCGGAGCACATCCCCTCAAGGGACTCCATGTTGTATAACTTTAAGAAAAATGTAAAATTGTTTGTGAGAATCTAACCATTGTTGTTCGCACTAAAATACAATATAACTTTAACAAAATAAATAAATAAAAGCTAAACTAACTAAAACTAAAATAAAAATGACATGTCTAAAAATGAAAATAAAATGAAAAAAACAAAACAAAAATTAAGCTAGTCTTTGTAATTTTGATTTTCACCACACTTGTGCATAATGTACATAAAAGTGTATTTAGTTGCCAGTATATTCATTCAAACCTCACAGTTGTAATGTTAGCTTCCACAAAGCCTTGATTTACATGCGTGTGTGCGCAAGTACCCCTTGTATAGCCATTTTAATCTCAATATCAACTGGCATACTCTAAGGAGGGTGGCGCAGTGGTAGCGCTGCTGCCTTGCAGTTAGGAGACCTGGGTTCACTTCCCGGGTCTTCCCTGCATGGAGTTTGCATGTTCTCCCTTTGCCTGTGTGGGTTTGCTGTGGTTTCCTACCACAGTCCAAAGACATGTAGGTTAGGTGTGCTGTGTGTGTGTGCGGGCCCTGTGGTGGGCTGTGGCCCTGCCTGGGGGTTTGTTTCCTGCCTTGCGCCCTGTAGTTAGGATATAGCTGGTTGGTAATGGATGGATACTCTAAGGATTTGGTCATTTTCAACTATCAGTTTTCCCATTTATTATGTAGCTGCTGGTGAGTAAGGCAGGATCAAGCATGAGCCAAACACACACCAAAAGAAATCTCTCAGTCCAAAAAAGTTAGTTGTAAAAGGGTTTAGTGAAATTTCAAAGGAAACAGTACACACAAGGATAGAGAAAAGTTATTACATACCTAGAATATAAGGCGAAAAAAGGAAAAATGTTTCTTCTTGTTAAACTTTAATTGTTTATATATTTAAGGATGAGTTATTTCTCTGTGCTCTACTTCACATTCAGTACGTTCTAAACATAGGACTCTGCACATACAATTGAGCATATTAAGGTACGGTTTGAATCTGTGTGTCTTCCATGCCTTATTCACAGCAAGGCAGGTCACTAACTGGACTAATCTAAATAGTTAGAATATTGTATATCAATTCAGTTCAACTTGTGGGGGTTATAAGAGCCTCCCATATACATTGGACTATTTTTTAGGCAAACATTTAATATAATTTAAGTAACTAGCAAATGGCTCTTACAATAAATGTGAGCAAATTGAGAAGCCTCATCACTTTTCACTGACTTATTCTGTGGATTTCAGTGGCTATTAGAAACCATCAGTCACAGATGTACCTCTAGTTGTCAGTTAGTGTCAGGTTTTACTAAACATTATGAAAAGGTGCTAAAAGCATGCTACCTGTACCTTTATAAAATCTAGTTAAGTTGTTTGAAATTTACTACCCCAGAATTGTTCAAGCACAAGTATCCACCCTGACTTCAAACTCAGTCAGTATTTAGACTGGAAATGAAAGACGAGTGTTGTTAACTTTGCTCGCCAAAGAAAGTAGCAAGAATTCCAGCAACTGGTATTTATGATCTGTGGCTGCAAGTTATGAACACAAGTCACTGTAAATATTTGCTTGCTAGCTTTGCTGTTTGCAAAAAAAACCCAAAGTTTTGAAGTTTGATTTTCATGTCCTAAAATAATAATAATAATGATAATTATTATTATTATACTGTATTGTAAAGTAAAATCTAGCTATCCAATCAGCAAAAAATGATAGAATAAAAAAAGTGTGAATCAGGGTACAGTAGTCACCTATGAGTGCTTATTTATGCCACTTAAAAAAAAGATGAATTGACTTAATTTCACAAAAAAATTGCATGGTTGCTGCCCAAATCATTGCAGTGACAGATTAAGCAGATGCATTCCAGGCAATCAATTATATTAGCTGACATGGTATTACACATATATGCTGTATATTTGGTTTTAATCAGGTTTTTAGCACTGATGTTTTAACGTGAGCAGACTGGTGGTACACAGCTAGAGTTCCTGTCATGCTGCGTCATAACCTAAAGTTTGAGTGCTTGCCTGGTCAAGTTGGAATCGAGTTTGCGTGTTCTCCCAATATGTACGTGGACTTAAAGTGTGTAGCTGCCTGTTTCATAACTGGATATTAGATGCCTGTCATTAAACACTCTAAATTGCCAAAATATATATTTTTATTACATACTAGACATAAGGCCCGTTACAATAACGTGCGCTAGAACAGTATTGCATAAACATTATTAGGAACAGTCTATATTAAATGGCAAGGACCTTGACCTCATTCTGTTTCTTGTCTTATTTTTTTTTTGTCAAACATATTTTTTCAAGAAGCCTAAAGTAAAATAATAATAAAAATACAATAGAAACATACATGACAATACAGTAAGTATAATTAATATTGCCTTAGTGTAAAACTTTGTAACAATCTGTAAGACACAATATCTGAAGAAGATATTTAGGTAAAATTTTAAATTTTTTTACCTCATGAAATTTTTCTGTACAATTTCATTATACTGTAGACAACATTTCTTGTAAAAATTCTGTCTGAGTTTGGCAACAGTTTGCCTTGTTGAGGAATCTCTGCAACCTTGACAACAACATCTGGAAAACTTCTTACTCTTGATAATGCAACATAAAACTGACCATGGCTGAATACTGGTTCTGGCAAGTAAATGCCAACCTTTTCTAAGGTTTGCTCTTCTGAGTCTTTCTCTTTTAGCGTTTTTCTGACAGGCATTTTCTTTTTCTTCAATCGATCTATTTGCTCGTATTTTTCTTTGTCTTTCAGCCTTTCTTTTGTTGATGTTTACTTGTTGAGCTCACCGTTCTTCCAGGAGATGTTGCTTATATAGGATTTGATTGTCTGTGTCTTTTGTCCTACTTGACATGTCCTTTTTTTGGGTGGCATGTTGTTAGTATATACGTCCGTAATATTTTCTCCTACAGTAATACTGGCTTGTATGTGGCTGTAATATGCATCCTTTAATATGTCTTTAATTTTCTCTCACAATAATACTGGTTTGTATTTCCATAAAATGCCTGTAATTTTCGCTGACAGTAATACTGTACTGGCTTTGATGTCCATAATATGACTTTAATTTTCTGTCACAACAGTGGGCAATCAGCAGAGTGTCCCCAGCAACTGATGTAATGTGTGGCGTGCTGCTTATAATTGTGCCTGTGGCGTCTCCCCAGCAAGTACTGTGCAGTTCCCCAGCAAGTATTTTAATTTGTGGGGGCGTGCAACTGATTATTTTGTGTGGCATCTCCCCAACAACGGATTTTAGGTGCGCTGCCGTGACTACCCAATTAGCACTCTCCCCAGCAATGGTGTCCTTTATATCTTATCATGCGGCCGTTCACTGTGTGCCCAGCTTCCAGTGTGTAGCGCCCACGTGCCGAGCGCATGGGCGGGGCACGGTACAATGTGCGGCGCGGCCCGCGCATGCGCACTTCACCAGAAGAGACACACACACGGACACTTGGACGCACACAGGGGTTTTATTAAAGAGGATGTGTTTGCAATAAATTGCATCTACCCAGTTTAAGGTCTCATTAAGCTTTCTGGGTGAGTTGGGGGCCAGGCACACATACCAAAGTTGAAAACAAATTCAGTTGGGGGCTGCTGGTTTTAAAGGCTCAAGCTTAAATCTTATCCATGTACCAGTCATTGTGTTTGTGTGGAATGATCACTGTAAACTGAATGTGTCCAGTGGAATAAAGGCAATTTCCTGTACTGATTTCTGCCCTGGGCCCCATGTAACAGGCATTGGCATTACATGTTCTCCAAAAAATTTTCAGAGAGCAAAGTTATTTGCATGCATGCATGCAGTCTGTAGATTAGCACATGCATGAACTTCTGCCCATTGGGAAGACATGCTGTAATACAGTATTTATAAGTCACGAGAAATAAAGAAACAGAACATTGTTAAAAATGTTAATCACACATTGCTTATGAAAGAAATAATTTGAGATGATTGCTATAGCAGATGTACAGTACAGTACATGATGTAAATATGCTTGTAGAAATGCACTATTTATCAACATGTAAAAACTTTATATCTCTGTTTTTGCTGGTATCAACACATTTTAAGTAGTGACTTAAAGTAGTACTACACAAAGGAGTGACAACAGTATTATAGAAAATAAGAAAGAATTCCCTGAAAAAATATATACTTTCAAAGTTTCGATAGATGGCATAGTCAACATTACCAAATATTATTGCAAAGGGAATCATGCAAATAAAAATTAAGGTGTTTTGAAATTAAACAACAATTTGCTTAAACATATTGCAGGTTAAAGTAACAAGTCACAACAGAGCATACTAGTTATTTTATTGTTGCATTTTTGATTATACTGTACTGGAAACCTTGAATGGTCACATTATCTTAAGAAAACTGAACTCACAGTCACAGTCAAATTGTATGTTTCGTATATTCATGCATCAAGTTGAAAGGTATACAACATAAATGATACACAGTTTGTCAAATATAAAGAAAATTATGGTTTTAGACTTGCAAAACAGTGTCTGTATGGACATTTTTGGTGAGCAAAATAAAACTTATAAAATGTGACAAAAACTAAAAGTTAATTGCTAAAAAAATAAAAGACTAAATAAAAAGAAAAACTAGAAAATGATGAAAAGCTAACACTATATAAAACAGAACTAAAAATGAAATAAAGCTAACCTTAAAACGTAAAGCATACTCTTAAAACTAGAACAACACTGGATATACAGTAACATAGCATTCTCCATACTGCTTAACCCAATTCCAGGCAGAAATACAGACGAAAGACGTAGCAAAGATAAAAAGCAGGAAAATAAAATCTAGAAAAGTCAACAAATTTTACAAAACAAAAGATATGGTGACTGATCATATAGTAATTTTAATTCCACAGCTTTAGATTTTGTCTTTTCAGGAAGTATTACTTTTAATGGAAGGTTCTGTTTGCAAAACCTTGATGTTATGGTTGATCCTCAACTGTCATTTCAAATTTATATAAAACATTTTTGCCAATTTGGTTATTTTTATTTTAGGAACATATTTTGCATTTGACCTTATCTAGATTGTAATGATGCCTGAGTTCTTCTTCATGCTTATATTTTTCATGTCTGGTCTAATGTACTGCTATCTACAATAATATTCCTAAGGGTCTGTTACATAAACTCCCAATGGTTCAGAATCCACCAGCTTATTTCACAAACATGCACACACACACACACACACACGCGCGTGCAAGAGAGCATTACCCAGTATTGTCTTGTATGCATCAGCTCCCTGTTGATCAGTAAATACATTTTAAATTGTAATGTCAATTTTTAAAGTTCTACTTGGTGGCTCACCAATCTATTTGGTAGATTTAATTTGCCCTAATGTGCTGAATAGATCCCACTGCTCTGGTAATGTCTATATTTTGACTATTCCATCTTACAGGTATTAAACTCTGCAAATGTATGCTTTTAACTATTTTGTTGCAAAGTTTTAGAATTCTTTGCCACTTTCATTTGGACAAATTAAGTTTAGAGAATGAAGACGCACTTATTTAATTATGTGGCCTCTTTGTGGGTTTATTGAGGAAACAGTTATTGCTCCTTTACATTTGGATGCAGTAACCATAATTTAATAGTTTGCAGTGGTTTGCCAGAGTGCCTAGTCAAAAACTAGCTGTTAAGTTTAACTTTGGTAGGATACATTTTCATCAAATATGATAAAGGCTAAAAAAAATATAAGCTAGTTGCAATTCTTAGATTTACAAAATCTAATAGCTATCACTTAGGGAGAAATTCACCAAACAAGAGCATTGCCTGTATATTTTGCATTTTATCATGTAAAATAAGAAGTGCCATTGATAAATGGGCACATAAATACAATCTTTGAATCCCACAATCTTGAATTGTTGATCTTCCATAGACTATGTGAATAATAAGGAAAATTAGCTTCAACAAAGTTCAGTTACATTGCTGTGTGAATGGTGAAGCTAAAGACAAATGGCATGTACAGGCTGTGATCTGAACATGTCCTGGGCTGTGGCATTACACCTGTGAGTTGCATCACAGCCATTCCTATTTAGAATCATTTTTTCATTGAGACTTCAGTAGACGGGATGTTTTCTGATGCTACTTCAAAACCTGACTAAATGAAATAATTAAAGCTGTGTATGGACATCTCCCTAAGAAAGAATGCAAAGTTAGAGAACATATAACACAAAAATTGAAATCTCCTTTGTCCTCTGCATCCAATCATTGTACTCAATGATTGTACTTAAATCATTTTGTACTATGCAAGTTGTCTCTCATTTATTTAAATATGCTGACATTTGTACTTTATCAGAGTCTCCGTGTTATGTATGTTTTATACCCTTCATGATTTTCTTACATTTAAGAATGTGTTTATGATGCATAAGTGTGATAAACTACTAATCATAACTAAAAAACATCTTTCCATCCATAGCTACAAAATATTGGAATAAATTAAACATTTTCATGATCAGTGTGGAGACAACTTAGTTTAAGGACTTCTAATTGAAACACAAAAAGTTAAGATAGTATCTTCCAGAGGAGCCAACAGAATATATTTAAGGTATCTACTCTTGCTCTGGATAGCTCCAACTGATTTAGATTACAAAATGATTACTACAGTGAGTCTCTTTCTCTGCAGAGTTCCACCTAGATGCCAAAATGAGCTTACTACCTTGAACCTAATAAGGAGTCTTCCCTATGGTAAAAAGAAAATACTCAGACTGCAGTACAAGTTAAGATTTCAGGTTAAAGAGAGTTAAGCCCTGGAGTCAACTGTTTTTTATATTTAAAAACATTCAAATATTGTAGTAGTCTTCAGGAGAAATCCAGATCAACAAATAACTGTAACATTAACTGGTACTTGATAAGCTTTCTGGACTTTGCAATGATGAAAGAAAAAGTGAGATTAATTAAAGATAAATGCTTAGCAAAGCGTTGCTTCAGCCTGTTTTGCCATTCACTTAATAATCTTTGATGGCAGCAAAGTCTCCAGTGCACCTGTCACATTAGACTGATTCAGACAGGCATTTAATCAATGCGTTACGTTCTTTTAATTATGACAGGATATTTATTAAAGGAAATTGCAATACCTGTCAGATGGTATGCTAGGAATAACAGCAATAGCCTAACTTTGCCAGAAGAACGTTACTAGATCTGGTATCAAAAAAAATGGAGATCTTTTTGTTGTTTTGTAGAAGAGTCAATCCAGATGTACAGACTTGACCCAGATATTCCTCATATTCTGCTGATAGAATCACTCCAAATTGCAGTGTCAGGATTTCCATTGTGATTATGGAGTCCTCAGAGACTTGAAAAGAACATGTTTCTTTCTTTAGAAGAGTGCAGGTCACACAGAAAGATTAATGTTTTGAGTGGGATACAAAATAAGATAGGTGAAAGCTCATCTTGGGTTAATCCCTTTGGGAGGTTAAATAGAGATGCTAGAGCCATCACTTTCCAAAATACAGAGAAGCCACATGAATTTGTCTGCGTAGTACTTTGATACTCTGAGCTGTGAATGGTACTAAGTCGGGCATTGCAATATCAATGGTTGTTCAGGTTTACACATACAGTAGTTAGTGAAGTTGTAAGATTTGCAGGTGACGAAAAGTGGATGTATAGACTAAAGAAAATGGGTAAATAAAAACAAACTTTGGAGCCTTGAAAAATATTTCAGTCATTTTTATCAAAAAATAATAATAACAGTAATGCTACTGTTTTAAAATTTTCCACAAACTGACAACTATTGGTGTGGGTTAAACCAGCAGTTCCAGTACTTAAATTCTAGGTCATCCACCCTATATTCCCCATTAAAAGCTGTTCATAAACTGAAGAAAAAAACACTTGATAAATGTGTAGTAATGTGGAAAAAAGAGGATTTCCTTAAGAATATTAAATGATAGATTAATTAAACCTTTTTTTTTTTATTATCGCATCTTTGAGAACTACAATCTATTCCAGCAAAAATGCCTACACAAGTCAAGAACAAGAACAAGTCAATCTTCCTGTCATTCCTTCACTCATGAAGATTTTTAAAATGTGAAAGAAAAAGGGAACATTGGGCAAAAACCATACAAGCTCAGCACATACAATGAGCTGACAAGAATCAAAGACCTGGGATTGGAAAGCAGTGCTGGAAACTACGTAATAGGTGTCCTTCCCTTTGTGTAGGATACAAAAGAGAAATTTAAAATGAAACTAGGGGGCTCTGCCTCCGTTCGCTTTACTCGACAACCCCTGGGCAGGCGCTATGTGCTAACCACTTTGTGGCTCTGCCGCTCACGTATGGGGAAGCGGAAGTACAATTTCAACAGATTGTTATTTTTATGGGAATTGTTACATATGTATAATAGACCTAACTATTTTACATTACAGTGAGTAATTAACCATAGTAAAAAATAGTAAAACATAATAAATCGAAAGAAAATTATGTTTCATGTTGCGTTAGAGGTATTCATTGCATTATATGTTTTTGTTCTGTTTGGCTTTGAAATTAACACGCAAATACTTTTTAAACTTACACTTGCACTGTAAAACTTCAGAAAAAGCAGTATTTGGAATTAACTTTTTGTCAATATTGCATTGTTACATCGTGACAACACAACATATAACTGTACGAGAGTGAATATTGTTTCTTTCTCTCTAATAAATAAACCAACTTTTTGAATGTTTGTCCCTGTGATTTGTTGTCATAGTAAAATCTGTTCTAATGGGAAACTGTAAAATTTTTAATATGAATGGCATGTCAAGATCTCCTTTTGTGTCTAATGTTATCCGGGGAAGATGTACTACATTACCTTTCTTGTTGCCTGTTAAAATTTTACATGTCAGAATTATTCAACCAATTTTTAATACAACCAATCTTGTCCTTTTGCATAGCCCATCACTCATACATAAAATATGCAATAACATTACGATACATCCTTCTTTCAACAGTAATTCAACCGGGTGAAGACTGGACGGTGTTAACAGTTATAGATATTCTGCGGGATATTGTAAGTTGATATTTTCATCTTCCACACCACCACCTGTTTCAGCATAGTCTATTGATACACATTTAACCAATTTGACGTGTAACCAATCAACAATTTCCACGTTAATTCGTTTGACTTCATCGTTTCTCTGTGCTAGGATTGCCCATTTACTCGTTTCTTCTGTTAATAACCCTTCGGGATGAAATTCTTCAATAAGGTTTGGATATAATGAGTCTTCTTTTTATTGTTAACTAAAGGTGAGGAAAACGTAAAAATGTATAAGAGCAGAGAGCGCAGGGACTGTGTCTGACAAAAGCATTCAAATGAATGAGAGGTGAGAGGACTGTGGGCATGGGTCGTTAACCGTAAATGGGACTTGAAAAAAATCTCAAGATTTTCTTTTATAACAGAGAGAGATTTACTGTGCCCAGTACTACAAAAATTCAAAATGTGTATACACATATTGTAACTAGACACAAATGTTTGCATTGCAGATGCCAGATCATGTGGCAGTTTTCACACATTGGTATTGTTTTTCAGTACTTCAGTCTCTATGAGGTTCAAGGAAGACATCTGTAGATCTCAGTTTATAATCGAAGGAATTAATGGCTGTAGCATGTTACTTGAAAAAGGACAGAAGACAAATACACAGTGGCAAAACTGCACAGGACTTCAAATTAACTAGTTCTGCCGTTCTTTCAAACATGAGATGTTCATTGTTCATACAGGTTCAGCTTTAGCGCCACACTCGGTCTGAAGAGAAACAAGAAGCAGAAGGAGTTTTCATAGTAAAAGTAAAAAAAAGTGTGACAAATGCATTAGCTGTTGGACGGGCAAATGTCAATGAAGTACCTCCTGATAGTGTGTAAAATCAATAATTTTAAAACATTAATTAGCTTGAACCCGTGTACTCAACCTACCAGGAGCTATCTAAACTACAGGATTCTGCTGAACCAATCTAATGTATGTCCTTTGTAGAGGTGTATTTGCTGGAACAATGCTCATGTCTGATCCATTTCAGCATAAGCACTTGAGATAATACAACATAAGGAGAAGACAAGGTCCAAAAGACAAATAGCTTCTGTTGTTTTGTGTTTTGCAAACAGCTCTTTGTATTCTGCAAAAAAAAAGATGGACTTTGTTCCTGCATTCTCCTATAGAACAGAACCGCATCAGAAGAAAGCTCCACAATCAATGATTAGTATATTTTTCTCAAGCTAAATGAAGGACTTGGGCTTAAAACCAAATATTTGCTCCCATGTATGAGTGCAGCAACATTGATTACGATATTTGCATGCAAAGGACATCCAGATTTACCATCTTTCTCTAACATGTACATAAAAAGTACATCATTGTTGTAGGTCAGGCATTTGCTGTACTGGATGGTCATAGAGGCTGAAGGATTTTGTTATGACCAATTTCTTAATTAGAAACCAGTAGTTTCAGTGTATAGAGCATGACAGTAAAAAATGAAATTCTGCTTCTTTTACCTGTTATCATTCTGTTGTTTCTGATGTGAAAAAAACACATTTTTTCTTATTTTGATAAACATTTAAATGAATACTTCTAATAAGTAGGTTATGAAATGTAGCTATCTAATAATAAACACCCACTGGTGAAATGGCACCAATTTAACTGAGTGGCTGTTGTCTCCCTCGTTATTTGCACTTCATGCTTAATTGTCTCCTGGATAATACAAAAATAAAATAAAGAACTTAAAATTCTTGACAAACAAATGCATTAAAATGAAGAAAAAGAAACCAAAAAATTAAGGGAGTTCAATATAATAAAAATCATAGCAGAACTAAATGCTTTTTTGAATTTTAAAGGGAAATTATTATTATTAACTTCTGTGAGAACAAAGTGCTATAGAGAGCAGTCCACTTAAGTGAGGGGCTCAGTTAACAACAAGATTGACAATGCACTAACAAATTAGTTGTAACAGAAGCCTGCAGCTACAGTGGTCCTGTAGGTATAGTAAATCTACAAGAGCACATTGATTGTTTTACTATAGAAAACAAAGAAGGATTGACTGATGGCTGACCTACCAAGAAAAGCTCTGCCTCCTTTCATGTGGACAGTGTCTTTGCTATAAGCTATTCATTTCTTTTGAATGGAATGAGAAAAGGGTTTCTTGTGGAGGAGTTGCATTTTGTAGTAAGTACATTTTACTTGGACTTCATTTACAGATTTAAAAAAAAAAGCCTTTCTATGTATGAACACAGTGAAATCTTTATTCATTTTACACTTGAATCTGTCAGCTCATGTCAGAATTATTTTACAGTTTCCAAAAAAATATAATTAAATAATAATAATAATCATTAAATCATTTGACTTTCTCTATGTATCCATCCATCCATTTTCTTAACCCGCTTATCCAGGGCAGGGTCACGGAGAAGTAGTAGTAATAATGAAGGAGATAATTAAAAACAAAACTGATTCCCATTATTAACAATGCTGCACATTCACTGTATGACACACTGAGTACTTTCAACCAACAAATTATTTAGCAAAAGTGTGTCAAGAAACACTGCTGATTCTGCATAATGCCTTACTGTGACTTGAACTGCTAAGCCAGAAATTTTTGTTTATTTTTAATAATTCTGGTGTGTGTGGGGATTAATAAAGTATCTATCTATCTATCTATCTATCTATCTATCTATCTATCTATCTATCTATCTATCTATCTATCTATCTATCTGACTGAGCAAGCATCGGGTGCAAGGCAGGAACAATCCCTGAATGGGGCACCAGTCAGTCACAGCTTACCAAAATTAAAATGCCGATTATACAGACAAATAGCAAATCAGAAATTTGTTTTGTTGTCTGTTTTACTAATAAATACTAAAAGGGAATCTCATGTATATTGTTTAGTGCTTAAAATGAAAATTACCAAAAATGAAAATACCAAAATAAAAGGGCATTG